>NC_140178.1:108733444-108753819 GCF_963971535.1 Notolepis coatsorum | reverse complement strand
CATCCTCTCCGTTTGTCCGTTAGTCTGGGGATGATAACCAGAGGAAAGACTGACCGTCGCCCCCAATCCCTTGCAAAAAGCCCGCCATACCTGGGAGGTGAACTGGGGCCCCCGGTCAGAGACGATGTCCTGGGGAAAACCATGAAGGCGGAACACGTGGTGAGTCAGGAGGTCCGCCGTCTCGGCCGCCGAGGGAAGCTTGGAAAGGGCCACGAGGTGAACCCCCTTGCTGAATCGATCCACCACGGTCAGAAGGCAAGTGTTCCCCTGGGAGGAGGGAAGACCTGTGACGAAGTCTAGCGCCACATGTGACCAAGGACGGCTCGGAACGGGAAGTGGCTGTAACAGCCCGGAGGGTGCCTGGTGCGAGGCCTTGCTGCGGGCACAGACCGCGCAGGCCAATACGAACTCCTTGACGTCGTTCCGCATGGTGGGCCACCAGAAACGACGAGCCAGGAAGGAGAACGTGCGATGAACGCCCGGGTGGCAGGCGAACCGGCTGGTATGGCCCCACAGCAGCACCCGGGACCGGACAGAGTCGGGGACGAAGAGACGATGAATCGGTATGTTGCCTGGAGCACGCTGGAAGCGTAGGGCACGTCTAACCACCCCCTCGATGCCCAAGGTGATGGCTCCTACCACCCTGGCCTCCGGGAGGATGGGAGTCGGGTCCTCAGAGGGTGGAGCCCCCTTGGAGTGTAACCGGGACAGGGAGTCGGCCTTCGTGTTGCGGGAACCAGGACGAAAAGTCAGCGAGAAGTCGAACCGACTGAGGAAGCTGGCCCATCTCGCCTGCCGACCGTTGAGGCTCTTGGAAGCGCGGATGTACGTCAGGTTCTTGTGGTCCGTCCAGATGGTAAATGGCTCCTCGGCCCCCTCAAGCCAATGACGCCACTCCTCCAAAGCAGCCACAACCGCCAGCAGCTCCCGATTGCCGATGTCGTAGTTCCTCTCGGCAGGGAGGAACCGACGCGAGTAGAAGGCGCACGGATGTACCTTCTGGTCCGTTGCCGAACGCTGGGATAAGACTGCCCCCAGTCCAGTATCCGAGGCGTCCACCTCAACGATGAACTGTCTCTTGGGGTCAGGGTGGAGCAAGATCGGGGCGGAAGTGAACCTCTTCTTGAGGGAGCGGAACGCAGCACATGCCGCTGGGGACCAGTCGAACGGCAGGGCGGGAGAGGTCAGTCTGGTAAGTGGCTCCGCCACTTGACTGTAGTTCCGGATGAACCTTCGGTAGAAGTTGGCGAACCCGAGGAAACTCTGTAACTCCTTCCGAGAGGTGGGTTCAGGCCATTCCTCCACTGCTTGGATCTTGCGAGGATCCGCTCGGGTCAAGCCCTTCTCCACGATGAAGCCCAGGTAGTCGACGGAGTCGGAGTGGAAACGGCACTTCTCCGCCTTGACGAAGAGCCGATTGTGGAGGAGGCGCTCCAGCACACGGCGGACATGCTGGATGTGCTCCTCGAGGGTTTTAGAGAAGATGAGGATGTCGTCCAGGTACACCACCACAAACTCCTCCAGCATGTCACGAAGGACGTCGTTCATGAGCGCCTGGAATACCGCCGGGGCGTTGGTGAGGCCGAACGGCATCACCAGGTACTCGTAGTGGCCCCTGGGGGTCTTGAAGGCGGTCTTCCATTCATCGCCCTCACGGATTCGGACAAGATGGTAGGCACTCCGGAGGTCCAGCTTGGTAAAGACGGTAGCCTGGGTGAGAGGCTCGAAGGTGGAGTTCATGAGAGGAAGAGGGTACTTGTTCTTGATGGTGATCTCGTTGAGCTGGCGATAGTCGATGCAGGGTCGAAGGTCCCCGTCCTTCTTCCCAACAAAGAAGAAACCGGCCGCCACCGGGGAGGAGGAAGGCCGAATGAGTCCTGCTTCCAAGGACTCAGAGATGTACTGATCCATCGCCTTCTTCTCCAGAACGGTCAGACTGTAGAGGTGGCTGCCGGGAAGGGGAGCCCCTTGGCGGAGGTCGATGGCGCAGTCGTAAGGACGGTGGGGTGGAAGGGCCTGAGCCCTGGACTTACTGAAAACCTCCATGAGGTCGTGGTACTCGGGGGGTATGGATGAAGAGTCCGGAGGCGACTCACCAACGGGCCTCCGGGGCGGGGGACAGGACGCCGCCTGTAGACACTGGGCGTGACAGGAGGAGCTCCAGCCCTTGATGGTACCGGAGGACCAGGCGATGTGGGGCTCGTGCAGCGCGAGCCAGGGCCTACCCAGGACCACCGGGACAAGAGGGGATCGGGTGATAAGGAACTGGATTCTCTCAACGTGGTTCCCAGCGATGGTCAGCACGACTGGGCAGGTGCGTTGAGAGATGTCGGCCAGGCGGTGTTGGTCCAATGCGAAGATCTCCAAAGGCCTCACTAGGTCCTCAAGAGGAATGTTGGCCCGGGTAGCAAACTCGAAGTCGAGGAAACTCTCGTCTGCCCCAGAGTCGATGAGTGCCTCCACCGTGGCCCGTTGGTCCGCCCAGGCCAGGGTGACGCTCATCAGATGGCCAGGTGGTGCGCGGCTCTGGGAATGAGAAAATCGGCTCACCAGGATTTCCCGGGGTCTCGGCGAGCCTGATCTTTTGGCCGGGTGGGGCAGTTGGCGATTCGGTGTCCCTCCCGACCGCAGTAGAGGCAGAGACCGGACCTGAACCTCGCCTCACGTTCAGCCTGGCTCAGATGAGAGCGTCCCAGCTGCATGGGTTCCTCCTCGCGAACCGAACGGGAGCGTAAGCTACCACCAGTCGTGTTGAGGGCAGGGCGACCAGCAGTAACGTCATGAGTACGGGGGGTCCGGAGTCCCTCAGGAGGTACCTGTCGGGTCCTCTCACGCCTTCTCTCCTGGAGGCGTCCGTCGATACGAATGGCGAGGCTGAACAGGTCCTCGAGGGAGTCAGGCTCCTCCCGGGTCGCGAGCTGGTCCCTGACTGCGTCACTGAGCCCCCTCATGAAGGTTAGGCGAAGTGCTGGGTCGTTCCAACCGCTCTCCACCGCCGCCAGTCGAAACTCCAGGACGTAGTCTGTTACCCCGCCGCTCCCCTGCCGGAAGGTACCCAACCGGGCTCCAGGATCCAGACCACGGGCTGGATGGTGGAACACCCTGCGGAGCTCAGCCACGAAGTCTGGATAGGAGAAACAAAAGTCTGCATCCATTGCCCAGGAGGAAGTGACCCACTGGGCTGCCCGGCCTGAGAGCAAGTTTGTCATATAGGCCACTCGGGCTCCTTCTGAAGTGAATCGACTGGGTTGATGACGGAAAACACTCCTCGGGATTGCCGTCGAACAGCCGTGGGACGGAGAGATGGGGTTCCCGAGGTGCGGGATCGGGAAGCGCGGGGCCTGCTGGGGCTGCGGGGGATGCTCCTGCCAATGTTCCTGAAGGAAGTGGGGGTACAAGTAAAGCGTTAACGGTGTCGCTCAGCGTGTGAAGATGAAGGAGTATACTTGACTGTTGTCCTGCCAGAGCGGCCAGGGACCCTTGAATAGGCAGGACCTGTTCCCTGAGTTCATGCACCGCAGCCGCAGCCCTCTCTAGTTGGTGACTGTGATCCTTGGTCAACTCGATCTGACCAGCTAGTGCTGTTCTGACTCTCTCTGTGTTGGCTGGGGTCGTCATATTGGTTGGATCGTAATGTTATGGTTTGACACCGACCCCAAACGCTAACGACACAAAGAGAGTTGTTTCAGAGTTGCCAAAAACTAGGGCTTGTTTTATTTCACAAAATAGCAGCAAGAACTTGGTAGAAAACAGACAAAGACTGGGATACAAGCATTCGAAGAATGTTGCTGCTCTGCAGCTTCTCCCGGGAAGGCTCGTCTGAGGAATCTGACAGTGACGTCAGAGCCGCTCTGCAGAATCCTCTCGGCAGCTCTCCGAGGTGGTAACGGGACCGAGAGGGAGAGAGAGCGGGTTAGCTCAGAGTACAGTTGGGAACAGACAGGTGACAGGTGAAGTGACTAGTTCCAAAAAAAAAAATCCAAGTGACTGAATCTTCGGTGTAAATACACTGTGAGCAATGTTCCAACAACAATCCAAGTGCTAGAATCTTCGGTGCGAATACACACAGTGAGCGATGTCCCAATAATAATCCAAGTGATAATATCTTCGGTGTTAATACACACAGTGAGCGATGTCCCAATAATAATCCAAGTGATAATATCTTCCCAAAGAACAATCCAAAAAGCAGGCACAGGGTGAGTGACAGACTGAACAAAAAGCAGGATCTCTTCAGTGTTTACACACACGAAAAATGATAGGGTCAAAAGACTGTCTTGCAAAACTCACCCAGGCGCTGTGCGTAAAGAGAGCAGAATCAAACAGGGCGAGCGCGTCGCCACGGGGAACGGGTTGTCCAAGCGGAATACTTCTTGAGTGTCCTGGGAGGCAAAGCACAGGGAACAACAGGCAAGGAAGGAACGGCAAATGCTGATAATATATCAAAACGATCCAACAACACTTGATGGGAAATCGGGGTATATATAATCAAAAGGAATGCTTAATGACAAGCAGTGACAGCTGCGGGATGAGATTGACAAGCGTGTGGTTAGGGAAGCACCAATCAAACGGCGTCTACAGGAAGAAGCGTGTGAAGGGAGAATGCAATTAATTAACTGGAAACTTAAAGGAACAGAGCGAGTAGGCTTAAAGGAACAGAGCGAGTAGGTGAGCAGCGGACAAAACCTCACACTTTCACTACCACACTACAGAATGTTAACCCTTTCACTACCACACTACAGAAGGTTAACCCTTTCACTACTACACTACAGCCGGGTAACCTTTCACTACCACACTACAGATGGTTAACCTTTCACTACCACACTACAGAAGGTTAACCTTTCACTACTGTTATGTTGTACGTACTTAGTATTTTGTATGTAGGTAGAGGTGTAGTAATAAGACTCAGGAAGCAGGTTACTCGTTAGCCTTTTAGTCAAGCACGTTTGGTTACAGCATGGTATAGCAGGGTATCATCATACAGCATCGTGTACTCTTCTTCTGCACTTCCTGTAGGCATAACATCATTCTATTAACTACGCCCCATGTGGAGACTCTTGGGAGTACAGCTTCAACATGTAATGTTAGAGGACACAACATCTCCCTTCTCTGTGAAAGAATGTTACTTGCTACTCAGCATTATGCAAATTTAGAACTTTTGCTTTTTCACTTTCTTAAGTAAACTGAACCAACAGTCAGTATCATAAAACGGGTAACTCAAGGTAATCATTAAACAAAGGGAGCACAGGTTATTCAATCATTATCAAGATATAATTATATATGCTCAACCAATATTACTCTTAGTTCTCACTCAGTGTGCAACAAAGTCCTGATGCCAACTAGGCTTGTTTATTGCACGCGACTGTGCTGGAGTGTGACCGCTGAGCGCTGTCAGGGCAGGGCGGATCCCTAAGTCCTGCTCATCTGGAGTGTTCGAAGTGTGAGCCAGACGGGATGCGTTCCATTTCTTTCCATCACTGAGCAGAAAGGTGCTTTTGCCAATCTTCTTTTTCACTGTCATTGGTGCACTGTATCTCGGGTGTGCTTTGGGGACGTGATGTGGTGTTCTAATCCTGACTCTCTCCCCCTCCCGAAAAACAGGTGCACGAGCGCCACGCTTAGCATCTGTGTAGCGCTTCATTTTGGCTTGCTTGTTTTGGACCGTTTCTCTCACAGTCTCGTCCTGTGAACTCACAGTAGGTTGCAAGGGCAGTACGTCCAGTTTGGTGCGCATCTTACGACCGTAAAGCAGTTCATGTGGTGAAACGCCAGTGGTGGCGTGGGGAGTGGCTCTGTATATTTGCAGACGACCCAACACAGCCTCTTTCCACAGTTGAGACTGCTGGATCGCTGTCTGAATGCAACTCCTCAGAACACGATGGAAGCGCATCCCAGCACGGCCTAAGCCCTTTGTCGTGAGCAGCGTGGTGAGAGCCTGATGGTCGGTACGGAGAGTAAACCGTCGTCCCCACAAGTACGTTCTCCATTTCTCTGTGGCCCACACGCATGTGAGCGCCTCCTTCTCCACAGTTGAATATCTTCGCTCTGTCGGCGAGAGTGTACGAGATGCAAAGGCCACCACTTTCTCAGTGCCATCTGCATGAAATTGAGTGAATACCCCACCCAACCCGTAATCACTTGCATCGGTGGAGATCACTGTGTGGAGAGCAGGGTCAAACAGAGCGAGAGCTGGGCTGTTTACCAGTAGCTGTTTGACTTGATCAAAACTGTTTTGCGCAGCGTCAGTCCATGTGAAGGTGTCTGTAGCGCTCACACACTCACGCATAGGGGCTACGACTGTCGCATAATTAGGCAGAAACTTTGAGTACCAGGATACCAGTCCTAGAAAGGAACGCAGGGAGACAGCATCGGAGGGAGCAGGAGCTTTCAGAACTGCGTCGGTGTGTTCTTTGACTGGCAGGATACCATCAACTGAGATGATGTGTCCCAGGTAGCGAAGGGAGGGCTTGTTGAAGTGACATTTATCCTCATTGAGCATTAGGCCAGAATCATCTAGCCTCCGCCGCACTGTCTTCAGGTTTTGATCGTGGACGGCAGCGGTAGGACCGTAGATGATCAGGTCGTCCAAGTAGCTTTGAACGCCTGGACTGTCCTTGAGAATTGTAGCCATCATTTTCTGGAAGGCAGAAGGCGCCGAAGCCAGACCGTACGGGACCCTACAGAACCTGAACAGGCCCTCGTGCGTGATAAATGCGGTAAGGTCACGGCTCTCCTCATGCAACGGTACCTGGTAGTATGCATTTGCCAGGTCAATCGTGGAGAACACTTTTGCTCCCCGCAGGTTGGAGAGTAGTTCATCCATGTGTGGCAGTGGGTAACAGTCCATAACCACAGCCTTGTTCGGTTCACGGAGGTCCACGCACATGCGGATTCCACCGTTTTTCCTCTGTGTCACCACGATCGGTGACACCCATGGAGAAGCGTCCACCCTCTCGATGACACTTGCTTCCAGTAGTCGCTGTAGTTCAGTAGAGACAGCGTCCCTGACCGCGAAAGGTAAGCGGCGTAACTTCTGGTGCACTGGCTTAACAGTAGGGTCAATTTTTACACAATGCACAAAGCCTTTTGCACAGCCAAATGCCGTAGGAGCTGTGACAGTAGTAGCCATCACAGGGGCAGGTGTAGACAGCGTAGGAGCGGAGGAGGGAAGGACAGTAGTTCCATTAATGCAGAGGTGGAGTGCAGTCAACAGGTCCATTCCCAGCAGGGGAGTTCCTTTATCCATGACGTAAAATGTAGCAGGGACCGTGACATTGTCTCTCCTCACCTGAGCCTGTAGGCACCCCATGACAGGTATGCTAGCCTTGATGTACGACACCAGCCGAACAGTAGGTGCAGATAGGGTAGTTTCACTGAAGTATTTCTCATAAGTAGACAGTGGCATTATGGATACTGCTGAGCCTGTGTCCACAACCAGTCTCAATTCCTGAGCCTGGGTAGTAGGTGTGTGTACATGCACATTGCATACAATCCTTTTTGTAATGTCAGAAGCTTCCAAGCATAGCACTGTAGTTTCAGGAATTTCCACTGTACTCACAGACTGTGTTTTAGCACGGCAGACACGAGCAAAATGTCCTGTTTTCTGGCATAATTTGCAAGTCACTTTCACTGCTGGACATTGTGAAGAGTTCGCCAGGTGGCTTCCCAAGCCACATCGGTAGCAAGAGCGAGTGGAAGCAGAATCAGTAGCAGGTTTAGCTGGACGGTAGCGCTGCCAGTCCCGTTTCTTGAAAGTAGCGGCGTCACGGCCTGTACTGGAGCAGCACGCTCAAGTGCAGCCGCTTCAAACTGCATAGCTAGATTGATAGCCTTGTCCAGCGTCAAAACTGGTTCAAGCAGCAGACGTTCCCTTATCTGTGGGCTAGCTACATGTTCAATCAACTGATCCCGGAGATTTTCCTCAGTTTTATTATCAAAGTCACATCTGGTAGCTAGGTCACGCAAAGCAACAACGTATTGTGCAATGCTTTCATGCGGTGCTTGTGCACGTTTTCTGAACGTGTGTCGCTCGACTACTACGTTGATTCTTGGAGTGAAATGTGCATCCACGGCGTTAGCCACAGAATCACCTGTATCTGGCAATGTGTAGAAAATCCGCTGACCCTCGGTACCCAGGCAATGTAGAAGGGTAGCTCTCTTCCGAGCTTTGGACCAACCATTTCCAGTCGCATTTATTACCAGCATGTAATTCGTGAACATCTGGTGCCAAGTCTTGAACAACATAGTAGGTTCTCCGGGGCAGGGTAAAAACGCCGTCGGAGAAGGCACATGTAAATTAGCCATTTCTCCCGCAGTAAAAACGTAGTTAAAAAATTCCCCGGTTCAACTTCACTCGTCGCCAATTGTTATGTTGTACGTACGTAGTATTTTGTATGTAGGTAGAGGTGTAGTAATAAGACTCAGGAAGCAGGTTACTCGTTAGCTTTTTAGTCAAGCACGTTAGGTTACAGCATGGTACAGCAGGGTATCATCATACAGCATCGTGTACTCTTCTTCTGCACTTCCTGTAGGCATAACATCATTCTATTAACTATGCCTCATGTGGAGACTCTTGGGAGTACAGCTTCAACATGTAATGTTAGAGGACACAACAACTACCACACTACAAAAGGTTAACCCTTTCACTACCACACTACAGAAGGTTAACCCTTTCACTACCACACTACAGAATGTTAACCCTTTCACTACCACACTACAGAAGGGTAACCCTTTCACTACTACACTACAGCCGGGTAACCTTTCACTACCACACTACAGAAGGTTAACCCTTTCACTACCACACTACCCTTTCACTACAATACTAAAGAAGGTTAACCATCTCACTACTACACTACAGTCGGGTAACCTTTCACTACCACACTACAGAAGGTTAACCCTTTCACTACCACACTATAGAAGGTTAACCCTTTCACTACCACACTACAGAAGGGTTAACCACTGTAGTGTGGTAGTGAAAGGTTAACCTTCTGTAGTGTGGTAGTGAAATTGTTAACCCTTTGTTGTGTGGTAGGGAAAGGTTAACCTTCTGTAGTGTGGTAGTGAAAGGTTAACCTTCTGTAGTGTGGTAATGAAATTGTTAACCCTTTGTTGTGTGGTAGGGAAAGGTTTACCTTCTGTAGTGTGATAGTGAAAGGTTAACCTTCTGTAGTGTGGTGGTGAAAGGTTAACCTTCTGTAGTGTGGTAGTGAAAGGTTTACCTTCTGTAGTGTGATAGTGAAAGGTTAACCGTCTGTAGTGTGGTAGTGAAAGGTTAACCTTCTGTAGTGTTGTAGTGAAAGGTTAACCTTCTGTAGTGTGGTAGTGAAATTGTTAACCCTTTGTTGTGTGGTAGGGAAAGGTTAACCTTCTGTAGTGTGGTAGTGAAAGGTTAACCTTCTGTAGTGTGGTAGTGAAATTGTTAACCCTTTGTTGTGTGGTAGGGAAAGGTTTACCTTCTGTAGTGTGGCAGTGAAAGGTTAACCTTCTGTAGTGTGGTAGTGAAATTGTTAACCCTTTGTTGTGTGGTAGGGAAAGGTTAACCTTCTGTAGTGTGGTAGTGAAAGGTTAACTTTCTGTAGTGTGGTAGTGAAATTGTTAACCCTTTGTTGTGTGGTAGGAAAAGGTTTACCTTCTGTAGTGTAATAGTGAAAGGTTAACCTTCTGTAGTGTGGTAGTGAAAGGTTTACCTTGTGTAGTGTGATAGTGAAAGGTTAACCGTCTGTAGTATGGTAGTGAAAGGTTAACCTTCTGTAGTGTGGTAGTGAAAGGTTAACCTTCTGTAGTGTGGTAGTGAAATTGTTAACCCTTTGTTGTGTGGTAGGGAAAGGTTAACCTTCTGTAGTGTGGTAGTGAAAGGTTAACCTTCTGTAGTGTGGTAGTGAAATTGTTAACCCTTTGTTGTGTGGTAGGGAAAGGTTTACCTTCTGTAGTGTGGCAGTGAAAGGTTAACCTTCTGTAGTGTGGTAGTGAAAGGCATAAAGTGGGCAACGGAGACCATCTGGTTGTCTGAGTCACGGCCAACGCCGTCTGTTCCAGGAACAAACACTCCCTCAGCTGAGGAAACAAAGCCCTGTCATCATCACACACTGCCCTACGACCACGTCTGGCTCCGGGGAACATGACCAGAGGCACGGAAGAGGGCCACGCACCACACACACACCGCACTGTTTGCCGTCAAAGAGCGCTGTGTTTTTATTCACACGTCCCACTTTTAGGGTGCAAAGCAGAGAGGAATATACATTAAACTGGCTCGTTTTGCAACGCGGCATTGCTAGCGCGGCGCTACCTATTTGATTATTTATCAGTTTTCCTTGATTTGTTATTATATCCTTGAGCAGATGAATGATGAGCTGTCAGGCTTGTGTTTGTGCCACTAGTGATGATGACCTTATATCCATCTGGGTGGTAAAGCAGGCAGCGCTGGAGTACCATGTGTTAGCCAGGACCAAGCCATGTGTTAGCCAGGACCAAACCATGTGTTAGCCAGGACCAAACCATGTGTTAGCCAGGACCAAACCATGTGTTAGCCAGAACCAAACCATGTGTTAGCCAGGACCAAACCATGTGTTAGCCAGGACCAAACCAGGTGTTAGCCAGGACCAAACCATGTGTTAGCCAGAACCTAACCATGTGTTAGCCAGGACCAAACCAGGTGTTAGCCAGAACAAAACCATGTGTTAGCCAGAACCTAACCATGTGTTAGCCAGGACCAAACCATGTGTTAGCCAGAACCTAACCATGTGTTAGCCAGAACCAAACCATGTGTTAGCCTGGACCAAACCATGTGTTAGCCAGGACCAAACCATGTGTTAGCCAGGACCAAACCATGTGTTAGCCAGGACCAAACCATGTGTTAGCCAGAACCAAACCATGTGTTAGCCAGAACCTAACCATGTGTTAGCCAGAACCAAACCATGTGTTAGCCAGGACCAAACCATGTGTTAGCCAGGACCAAACCATGTGTTAGCCAGAACCAAACCATGTGTTAGCCAGGACCAAACCATGTGTTAGCCAGGACCAAACCATGTGTTAGCCAGAACCAAACCATGTGTTAGCCAGGACCAAACCATGTGTTAGCCAGGACCAAACCATGTGTTAGCCAGAACCTAACCATGTGTTAGCCAGGACCAAACCAGGTGTTAGCCAGAACAAAACCATGTGTTAGCCAGAACCTAACCATGTGTTAGCCAGGACCAAACCATGTGTTAGCCAGGACCAAACCAGGTGTTAGCCAGAACCTAACCATGTGTTAGCCTGGACCAAACCATGTGTTAGCCAGAACCTAACCATGTGTTAGCCAGAACCTAACCATGTGTTAGCCAGAACCTAACCATGTGTTAGCCAGGACCAAACCAGGTGTTAGCCAGGACCAAACCATGTGTTAGCCAGAACCTAACCATGTGTTAGCCAGGACCAAACCAGGTGTTAGCCAGGACCAAACCATGTGTTAGCCAGAACCTAACCATGTGTTAGCCAGGACCAAACCAGGTGTTAGCCAGAACAAAACCATGTGTTAGCCAGAACCTAACCATGTGTTAGCCAGGACCAAACCATGTGTTAGCCAGAACCTAACCATGTGTTAGCCAGAACCAAACCATGTGTTAGCCTGGACCAAACCATGTGTTAGCCAGGACCAAACCATGTGTTAGCCAGGACCAAACCATGTGTTAGCCAGGACCAAACCATGTGTTAGCCAGGACCAAACCAGGTGTTAGCCAGGACCAAACCATGTGTTAGCCAGGACCAAACCATGTGTTAGCCAGAACCAAACCATGTGTTAGCCAGAACCTAACCATGTGTTAGCCAGAACCAAACCAGGTGTTAGCCAGAACCAAACCATGTGTTAGCCAGAACCAAACCAGGTGTTAGCCAGGACCAAACCATGTGTTAGCCAGGACCAAACCAGGTGTTAGCCAGGACCAAACCATGTGTTAGCCAGGACCAAACCAGGTGTTAGCCAGGACCAAACCATGTGTTAGCCTGGACCAAACCATGTGTTAGCCAGAACCAAACCATGTGTTAGCCAGGACCAAACCATGTGTTAGCCAGGACCAAACCATGTGTTAGCCAGGACCAAACCAGGTGTTAGCCAGGACCAAACCATCTGTTAGCCAGAACCAAACCATGTGTTAGCCAGAACCAAACCAGGTGTTAGCCAGGACCAAACCATGTGTTAGCCAGAACCAAACCATGTGTTAGCCAGAACCAAACCAGGTGTTAGCCAGAACCAAACCATGTGTTAGCTAGGACCAAACCATGTGTTAGCCAGGACCAAACCATGTGTTAGCCAGGACCAAACCAGGTGTTAGCCAGAACCAAACCATGTGTTAGCCAGAACCAAACCATGTGTTAGCCAGAACCAAACCAGGTGTTAGCCAGAACCAAACCATGTGTTAGCTAGGACCAAACCATGTGTTAGCCAGGACCAAACCATGTGTTAGCCAGAACCAAACCATGTGTTAGCCAGGACCAAACCAGGTGTTAGCCAGAACCAAACCATGTGTTAGCCAGAACCAAACCAGGTGTTAGCCAGGACCAAACCAGGTGTTAGCCAGGACCAAACCAGGTGTTAGCCAGAACCTAACCATGTGTTAGCCAGGACCAAACCATGTGTTAGCCAGAACCTAACCATGTGTTAGCCAGGACCAAACCATGTGTTAGCCGGGACCAAACCAGGTGTTAGCCAGGACCAAACCATGTGTTAGCCAGGACCAAACCAGGTGTTAGCCAGGACCAAACCAGGTGTTAGCCAGGACCAAACCAGGTGTTAGCCACGACCAAACCATGTGTTAGCCAGGACCAAACCATGTGTTAGCCAGGACCAAACCAGGTGTTAGCCAGGACCAAACCAGGTGTTAGCCAGAACCAAACCATGTGTTAGCCAGAACCTAACCATGTGTTAGCCAGAACCAAACCATGTGTTAGCCAGGACCAAACCATCTGTTAGCCAGGACCAAACCAGGTGTTAGCCAGAACCTAACCATGTGTTAGCCAGGACCAAACCATGTGTTAGCCAGAACAAAACCATGTGTTAGCCAGGACCAAACCATGTGTTAGCCAGGACCAAACCAGGTGTTAGCCAGGACCAAACCAGGTGTTAGCCAGGACCAAACCATGTGTTAGCCAGGACCAAACCATGTGTTAGCCAGGACCAAACCATGTGTTAGCCAGGACCTAACCAGGTGTTAGCCAGAACCAAACCATGTGTTAGCCAGGACCAAACCATGTGTTAGCCAGGACCAAACCATGTGTTAGCCAGGACCAAACCATGTGTTAGCCAGAACCAAACCATGTGTTAGCCAGGACCAAACCATGTGTTAGCCAGGACCAAGCCATGTGTTAGCCAGGACCAAACCAGGTGTTAGCCAGGACCAAACCATGTGTTAGCCAGGACCAAACCATGTGTTAGCCAGGACCAAACCATGTGTTAGCCAGGACCAAGCCATGTGTTAGCCAGAACCTAACCATGTGTTAGCCAGAACCTAACCATGTGTTAGCCAGGACCAAACCATGTGTTAGCCAGAACCTAACCATGTGTTAGCCAGGACCAAACCATGTGTTAGCCAGGACCAAACCATGTGTTAGCCAGAACCTAACCATGTGTTAGCCAGGACCAAACCATGTGTTAGCCAGGACCAAACCATGTGTTAGCCAGAACCTAACCATGTGTTAGCCAGGACCAAACCATGTGTTAGCCAGGACCAAACCATGTGTTAGCCAGGACCAAACCATGTGTTAGCCAGGACCAAGCCATGTGTTAGCCAGAACCTAACCATGTGTTAGCCAGGACCAAACCAGGTGTTAGCCAGAACCAAACCATGTGTTAGCCAGGACCAAACCATGTGTTAGCCAGGACCAAACCATGTGTTAGCCAGGACCAAACCATGTGTTAGCCAGGACCAAACCATGTGTTAGCCAGGACCAAACCATGTGTTAGCCAGGACCAAACCATGTGTTAGCCAGAACCAAACCATCTGTTAGCCAGGACCAAACCATGTGTTAGCCAGGACCAATCCAGGTGTTAGCCAGGACCAAACCATGTGTTAGCCAGGACCAAGCCATGTGTTAGCCAGAACCTAACCATGTGTTAGCCAGGACCAAACCATGTGTTAGCCAGAACCAAACCATGTGTTAGCCAGGACCAAACCATGTGTTAGCCAGAACCTAACCAGGTGTTAGCCAGAACCAAACCATGTGTTAGCCAGGACCAAACCATCTGTTAGCCAGGACCAAACCAGGTGTTAGCCAGAACCTAACCATGTGTTAGCCAGGACCAAACCATGTGTTAGCCTGGACCAAACCATGTGTTAGCCAGAACCAAACCATGTGTTAGCCAGGACCAAACCATGTGTTAGCCAGGACCAAACCATGTGTTAGCCAGGACCAAACCAGGTGTTAGCCAGGACCAAACCATCTGTTAGCCAGAACCAAACCATGTGTTAGCCAGAACCAAACCAGGTGTTAGCCAGGACCAAACCATGTGTTAGCCAGAACCAAACCATGTGTTAGCCAGAACCAAACCAGGTGTTAGCCAGAACCAAACCATGTGTTAGCTAGGACCAAACCATGTGTTAGCCAGGACCAAACCATGTGTTAGCCAGGACCAAACCAGGTGTTAGCCAGAACCAAACCATGTGTTAGCCAGAACCAAACCATGTGTTAGCCAGAACCAAACCAGGTGTTAGCCAGAACCAAACCATGTGTTAGCTAGGACCAAACCATGTGTTAGCCAGGACCAAACCATGTGTTAGCCAGAACCAAACCATGTGTTAGCCAGGACCAAACCAGGTGTTAGCCAGAACCAAACCATGTGTTAGCCAGAACCAAACCAGGTGTTAGCCAGGACCAAACCAGGTGTTAGCCAGGACCAAACCAGGTGTTAGCCAGAACCTAACCATGTGTTAGCCAGGACCAAACCATGTGTTAGCCAGAACCTAACCATGTGTTAGCCAGGACCAAACCATGTGTTAGCCGGGACCAAACCAGGTGTTAGCCAGGACCAAACCATGTGTTAGCCAGGACCAAACCAGGTGTTAGCCAGGACCAAACCAGGTGTTAGCCAGGACCAAACCAGGTGTTAGCCACGACCAAACCATGTGTTAGCCAGGACCAAACCATGTGTTAGCCAGGACCAAACCAGGTGTTAGCCAGAACCAAACCATGTGTTAGCCAGAACCTAACCATGTGTTAGCCAGAACCAAACCATGTGTTAGCCAGGACCAAACCATCTGTTAGCCAGGACCAAACCAGGTGTTAGCCAGAACCTAACCATGTGTTAGCCAGGACCAAACCATGTGTTAGCCAGAACAAAACCATGTGTTAGCCAGGACCAAACCATGTGTTAGCCAGGACCAAACCAGGTGTTAGCCAGGACCAAACCAGGTGTTAGCCAGGACCAAACCATGTGTTAGCCAGAACCAAACCATGTGTTAGCCAGGACCAAACCATGTGTTAGCCAGGACCAAGCCATGTGTTAGCCAGGACCAAACCAGGTGTTAGCCAGGACCAAACCAGGTGTTAGCCAGGACCAAACCATGTGTTAGCCAGAACCAAACCATGTGTTAGCCAGGACCAAACCATGTGTTAGCCAGGACCAAGCCATGTGTTAGCCAGAACCTAACCATGTGTTAGCCAGGACCAAACCATGTGTTAGCCAGGACCAAACCATGTGTTAGCCAGAACCTAACCATGTGTTAGCCAGGACCAAACCATGTGTTAGCCAGAACCTAACCATGTGTTAGCCAGGACCAAACCATCTGTTAGCCAGGACCAAGCCATGTGTTAGCCAGGACCAAACCATGTGTTAGCCAGAACCTAACCATGTGTTAGCCAGGACCAAACCATGTGTTAGCCAGGACCAAACCATGTGTTAGCCAGAACCTAACCATGTGTTAGCCAGGACCAAACCATGTGTTAGCCAGAACCTAACCATGTGTTAGCCAGAACCTAACCATGTGTTAGCCAGGACCAAACCATGTGTTAGCCAGAACCTAACCATGTGTTAGCCAGGACCAAACCATGTGTTAGCCAGGACCAAACCATGTGTTAGCCAGAACCTAACCATGTGTTAGCCAGGACCAAACCATGTGTTAGCCAGGACCAAACCATGTGTTAGCCAGAACCTAACCATGTGTTAGCCAGGACCAAACCATGTGTTAGCCAGGACCAAACCATGTGTTAGCCAGGACCAAGCCATGTGTTAGCCAGAACCTAACCATGTGTTAGCCAGGACCAAACCAGGTGTTAGCCAGAACCAAACCATGTGTTAGCCAGGACCAAACCATGTGTTAGCCAGGACCAAACCATGTGTTAGCCAGGACCAAACCATGTGTTAGCCAGGACCAAACCATGTGTTAGCCAGGACCAAACCATGTGTTAGCCAGGACCAAACCATGTGTTAGCCAGGACCAAACCATGTGTTAGCCAGAACCAAACCATCTGTTAGCCAGGACCAAACCATGTGTTAGCCAGGACCAAACCAGGTGTTAGCCAGGACCAAACCATGTGTTAGCCAGGACCAAGCCATGTGTTAGCCAGAACCTAACCATGTGTTAGCCAGGACCAAACCATGTGTTAGCCAGAACCAAACCATGTGTTAGCCAGGACCAAACCATGTGTTAGCCAGAACCTAACCAGGTGTTAGCCAGAACCAAACCATGTGTTAGCCAGGACCAAACCATCTGTTAGCCAGGACCAAACCAGGTGTTAGCCAGAACCTAACCATGTGTTAGCCAGGACCAAACCATGTGTTAGCCAGGACCAAACCAGGTGTTAGCCAGGACCAAACCAGGTGTTAGCCAGGACCAAACAAGGTGTTAGCCAGGACCAAACCATGTGTTAGCCAGGACCAAGCCATGTGTTAGCCAGAACCTAACCATGTGTTAGCCAGGACCAAACCATGTGTTAGCCAGAACCAAACCATGTGTTAGCCAGGACCTAACCATGTGTTAGCCAGAACCAAACCATGTGTTAGCCAGGACCAAACCATGTGTTAGCCAGGACCAAACCATGTGTTAGCCAGGACCAAACCAGGTGTTAGCCAGAACCAAACCATGTGTTAGCCAGGACCAAACCATGTGTTAGCCAGGACCAAACCATGTGTTAGCCAGGACCAAACCAGGTGTTAGCCAGGACCAAACCATGTGTTAGCCAGAACCAAACCATGTGTTAGCCAGGACCAAACCATGTGTTAGCCAGGACCAAACCATGTGTTAGCCTGGACCAAACCATGTGTTAGCCAGGACCAAACCAGGTGTTAGCCAGGACCAAACCATGTGTTAGCCAGGACCAAACCATGTGTTAGCCAGAACCTAACCATGTGTTAGCCAGAACAAAACCAGGTGTTAGCCAGAACAAAACCATGTGTTAGCCAGGACCAAACCATGTGTTAGCCAGAACCAAACCATGTGTTAGCCAGGACCAAACCATGTGTTAGCCAGGACCAAACCATGTGTTAGCCAGAACCTAACCATGTGTTAGCCAGGACCAAACCATCTGTTAGCCAGGACCAAACCAGGTGTTAGCCAGAACCTAACCATGTGTTAGCCAGGACCAAACCATGTGTTAGCCAGGACCAAACCAGGTGTTAGCCAGGACCAAACCAGGTGTTAGCCAGGACCAAACCAGGTGTTAGCCAGGACCAAACCATGTGTTAGCCAGGACCAAGCCATGTGTTAGCCAGAACCAAACCATGTGTTAGCCAGAACAAAACCATGTGTTAGCCAGGACCAAACCAGGTGTTAGCCAGGACCAAACCATGTGTTAGCCAGAACCAAACCATGTGTTAGCCATGACCAAACCATGTGTTAGCCAGAACAAAACCATGTGTTAGCCAGGACCAAACCAGGTGTTAGCCAGGACCAAACCAGGTGTTAGCCAGAACCTAACCATGTGTTAGCCAGAACAAAACCATGTGTTAGCCAGGACCAAACCAGGTGTTAGCCAGAACCTAACCATGTGTTAGCCAGGACCAAACCATGTGTTAGCCAGGACCAAACCATGTGTTAGCCAGAACCTAACCATGTGTTAGCCAGAACAAAACCATGTGTTAGCCAGGACCAAACCATGTGTTAGCCAGAACCTAACCATGTGTTAGCCAGGACCAAACCATGTGTTAGCCAGGACCAAACCATGTGTTAGCCAGGACCAAACCATGTGTTAGCCAGGACCAAACCAGGTGTTAGCCAGGACCAAACCAGGTGTTAGCCAGGACCAAACCATGTGTTAGCCAGAACCTAACCATGTGTTAGCCAGGACCAAACCAGGTGTTAGCCAGGACCAAACCATGTGTTAGCCAGGACCAAACCATGTGTTAGCCAGGACCAAACCATGTGTTAGCCAGGACCAAGCCATGTGTTAGCCAGAACCTAACCATGTGTTAGCCAGGACCAAACCATGTGTTAGCCAGGACCAAACCATGTGTTAGCCAGAACCTAACCATGTGTTAGCCAGGACCAAACCATGTGTTAGCCAGAACCTAACCATGTGTTAGCCAGGACCAAACCATCTGTTAGCCAGGACCAAGCCATGTGTTAGCCAGGACCAAACCATGTGTTAGCCAGAACCTAACCATGTGTTAGCCAGGACCAAACCATGTGTTAGCCAGGACCAAACCATGTGTTAGCCAGAACCTAACCATGTGTTAGCCAGGACCAAACCATGTGTTAGCCAGAACCTAACCATGTGTTAGCCAGAACCTAACCATGTGTTAGCCAGGACCAAACCATGTGTTAGCCAGAACCTAACCATGTGTTAGCCAGGACCAAACCATGTGTTAGCCAGGACCAAACCATGTGTTAGCCAGGACCAAACCATGTGTTAGCCAGGACCAAACCATGTGTTAGCCAGGACCAAACCATGTGTTAGCCAGGACCAAACCATGTGTTAGCCAGAACCAAACCATCTGTTAGCCAGGACCAAACCATGTGTTAGCCAGGACCAAACCAGGTGTTAGCCAGGACCAAACCATGTGTTAGCCAGGACCAAGCCATGTGTTAGCCAGAACCTAACCATGTGTTAGCCAGGACCAAACCATGTGTTAGCCAGAACCAAACCATGTGTTAGCCAGGACCAAACCATGTGTTAGCCAGAACCTAACCAGGTGTTAGCCAGAACCAAACCATGTGTTAGCCAGGACCAAACCATGTGTTAGCCAGGACCAAACCAGGTGTTAGCCAGGACCAAACCAGGTGTTAGCCAGGACCAAACAAGGTGTTAGCCAGGACCAAACCATGTGTTAGCCAGGACCAAGCCATGTGTTAGCCAGAACCTAACCATGTGTTAGCCAGGACCAAACCATGTGTTAGCCAGAACCAAACCATGTGTTAGCCAGGACCTAACCATGTGTTAGCCAGAACCAAACCATGTGTTAGCCAGGACCAAACCATGTGTTAGCCAGGACCAAACCATGTGTTAGCCAGGACCAAACCAGGTGTTAGCCAGAACCAAACCATGTGTTAGCCAGGACCAAACCATGTGTTAGCCAGGACCAAACCATGTGTTAGCCAGGACCAAACCAGGTGTTAGCCAGGACCAAACCATGTGTTAGCCAGAACCAAACCATGTGTTAGCCAGGACCAAACCATGTGTTAGCCAGGACCAAACCATGTGTTAGCCTGGACCAAACCATGTGTTAGCCAGGACCAAACCAGGTGTTAGCCAGGACCAAACCATGTGTTAGCCAGGACCAAACCATGTGTTAGCCAGAACCTAACCATGTGTTAGCCAGAACAAAACCAGGTGTTAGCCAGAACAAAACCATGTGTTAGCCAGGACCAAACCATGTGTTAGCCAGAACCAAACCATGTGTTAGCCAGGACCAAACCATGTGTTAGCCAGGACCAAACCATGTGTTAGCCAGAACCTAACCATGTGTTAGCCAGGACCAAACCATCTGTTAGCCAGGACCAAACCAGGTGTTAGCCAGAACCTAACCATGTGTTAGCCAGGACCAAACCATGTGTTAGCCAGGACCAAACCAGGTGTTAGCCAGGACCAAACCAGGTGTTAGCCAGGACCAAACCAGGTGTTAGCCAGGACCAAACCATGTGTTAGCCAGGACCAAGCCATGTGTTAGCCAGAACCAAACCATGTGTTAGCCAGAACAAAACCATGTGTTAGCCAGGACCAAACCAGGTGTTAGCCAGGACCAAACCATGTGTTAGCCAGAACCAAACCATGTGTTAGCCAGGACCAAACCATGTGTTAGCCAGGACCAAACCATGTGTTAGCCAGGACCTAACCAGGTGTTAGCCAGAACCTAACCATGTGTTAGCCAGAACAAAACCATGTGTTAGCCAGGACCAAACCAGGTGTTAGCCAGGACCAAACCAGGTGTTAGCCAGAACCTAACCATGTGTTAGCCAGAACAAAACCATGTG
>NC_140178.1:108505944-108728444 GCF_963971535.1 Notolepis coatsorum | reverse complement strand
GTGTGTGTGTGTGTGTGTGTGTGTGTGTGTGTGTGTGTGTGTGTGTGTGTGTGTGTGTGTGTGTGTGTGTGTGTGTGTGTGTGTGTGTGTGTGTGTGTGTGTGTGTGTGTTGACTACCCAGGGGGGGCTCAGAGGGGCAGGAGGTTTTTACTAAAAGGTGAGTCGCAGTAGATGGGAGGAGGAGGCTCCGGAGATGTACCAGCATTCTTTGCTACGTCCCTGCCACCCCCCCCCCCCACCTCAGAGACCGTGCCCCTGCACCCCCCCCTGCACCTCAGAGACCGTGCCCCTGCACCCCCCCCCCCCCTGCACCCCCACCCCCTCACCTCAGAGACAGTAGAGCCCAGGCTGCTGCTCTAATTCCATGTCCTATTTTATGCAGAAACCCGTCCTATTTTCTCTGCAACTGGATTCTAGTCAGTCACGTACAATACCGGAGATAGACACACTGATGGTGGACAGTAGAAACTAGACACACAGACAGGAGAAACTAGACACACAGACAGACAGGAGAAACTAGACACACAGACAGGAGAAACTAGACACACAGACAGTAGAAGCTAGACACACAGACAGGAGAAGCTAGACACACAGACAGGAGAAACTAGACACACAGACAGGAGAAACTAGACACACAGACAGGAGAAGCTAGACACACAGACAGGAGAAGCTAGACACACAGACAGGAGAAACTAGACACACAGACAGGAGAAGCTAGACACACAGACAGGAGAAGCTAGACACACAGACAGGAGAAGCTAGACACACAGACAGGAGAAACTAGACACACAGACAGGAGAAGCTAGACACACAGACAGGAGAAGCTAGACACACAGACAGACAGGAGAAACTAGACACACAGACAGGAGAAGCTAGACACACAGACAGTAGAAGCTAGACACACAGACAGGAGAAACTAGACACACAGACAGGAGAAACTAGACACACAGACAGTAGAAGCTAGACACACAGACAGGAGACAGGAGAAGCTAGACACACAGACAGGAGAAGCTAGACACACAGACAGGAGAAGCTAGACACACAGACAGACAGGAGAAGCTAGACACACAGACAGGAGAAGCTAGACACACAGACAGACAGGAGAAGCTAGACACACAGACAGGAGAAACTAGACACACAGACAGGAGAAGCTAGACACACAGACAGGAGAAGCTAGACACACAGACAGGAGAAGCTAGACACACAGACAGGAGAAGCTAGACACACAGACAGGAGAAGCTAGACACACAGACAGGAGAAGCTAGACACACAGACAGGAGAAGCTAGACACACAGACAGGATAAACTAGACACACAGACAGGAGAAGCTAGACACACAGACAGGAGAAACTAGACACACAGACAGGAGAAGCTAGACACACAGACAGGAGAAACTAGACACACAGACAGGAGAAGCTAGACACACAGACAGGAGAAACTAGACACACAGACAGGAGAAGCTAGACACACAGACAGGAGAAACTAGACACACAGACAGGAGAAGCTAGACACACAGACAGGAGACAGGAGAAGCTAGACACACAGACAGGAGAAGCTAGACACACAGACAGACAGGAGAAGCTAGACACACAGACAGGAGAAGCTAGACACACAGACAGACAGGAGAAACTAGACACACAGACAGGAGAAGCTAGACACACAGACAGGAGAAGCTAGACACACAGACAGGAGAAACTAGACACACAGACAGGAGAAGCTAGACACACAGACAGGAGAAGCTAGACACACAGACAGGAGAAACTAGACACACAGACAGGAGAAGCTAGACACACAGACTGGAGAAACTAGACACACAGACAGGAGAAACTAGACACACAGACAGGAGAAGCTAGACACACAGACAGGAGAAACTAGACACACAGACAGGAGAAGCTAGACACACAGACAGGAGAAGCTAGACACACAGACAGGAGAAGCTAGACACACAGACAGGAGAAGCTAGACACACAGACAGGAGACAGGAGAAGCTAGACACACAGACAGGAGAAGCTAGACACACAGACAGGAGAAGCTAGACACACAGACAGGAGAAGCTAGACACACAGACAGGAGAAGCTAGACACACAGACATGAGAAGCTAGACACACAGACTGGAGAAACTAGACACACAGACAGGAGACAGGAGACCGGGCGGTTGGAGCACCGTGGCTGAAAAAGAAAACTAAAGCGTTTGGTGAGATAAATATGTTTACCTTCTTTGCAGGGCTATAACTTTTTAAATAGTATAGCTATATCTGCATTACTATTCAACATCGTTTATCTATCGTTCCGGATGTGGGAACGTTATATTTTTTCATTCATACATTGTTGTGTTAATACCGTCGAGAATATAAGTATGTTTTTAAGCTTTTCTACTGTCATTCCAAAAATGCGAGTTATAGGCCCTGAAGCATACTGTATGATAGATTATCGATTGCCGTTTCTTTCCTATACACGCTATATTAAAAAATTCAAATGTATATGATCGGTATACATTATGCTTCATCATGCGTGAAGGAAAGGGGGGGGGTCGTTTATAATTCCTTGATCGTCAGTAATGGCTTTATTTAGTATGGGTTGATATATTGATCAGACTGATTGCAAACAAAGAAATGGACAATCAAGCTGAAAGTAACGTTAGTTTCCTCTTACCGTTCGCCGATGAGACTGGAGGAAAAATATCCGGTTTGTATGACGCAATAAACGCAGAAATCATATCGATTATTGCGTTTCGAAAGTGATCCAAATGCACTCGAGTGTGTATATTGATCCACGCCACAATATATCTCTGGCGGAGGAATTTCCTCGATGCACCGATCGCCACTTCCGGTTTGGCGTAAGTGTAACTCGCCTGACCATCCACCAGGCGGCGGTATTGAGGCGTTGCAATATCAGAACAGGGTCCGGCTGCGATCCGGAGGGAGGCTGGATGAATAATGAATGCCATGGCGAAAAAAATGAAATATTGATCCCAAACACGTGATACGCCGTTGTTGCCGTTCAACGCATGGCGGCCAATAACGATTTACGCCGTTCTTGGCACACAATGTGTTAAAAAAAAAAAAAAAACGCTTCAGAAACGGTTAAGCACACGTCCAACAGCATCCTCAGAGTTTCTGAGGTGAAGTCTTTGCGAGTTGTTGCTATACTTCACTCCACGCTCAACTTGTTACGTTTTCAAATTGACAATGAAGTGAAACAAAGTGCAAATTTTATGGCATGTACACATTTGAGTCTGTCTCAACACACGTTTACACTAGTTACTACAACACCTGACCAACATGTGTAAAGGTTTATTTATTAGGAGGCCCGAAAATCACCAACACTACCATCACCATCATCCTCTTCATGGAGCATCAGTGGAGCGGCACGGTGGTGTAGTGGTTAACACTGTCGCCTCACAGCAAGAAGGTCCAGGGTTCGATTCCCGCTTGGGGACCAGGTTTCCATGATGCCAGGTACCCAGGTGGGGTATCTCCCGGGCCTTTCTGTGTGGAGTTTGCATGTTCTCCCCGTGCTCGCAAGGGTTTCCCCCCCGATAAGATAAACCCAATGGAAAAACATGCACAACAACAGATCGCTAACGCTGTGGTGTCCTTGACGAAGACGGACAGGAGCACTTGGATTGGTCCCCGGGGGGCGCGGCTCACGTTGACGTCCTATCTGCTCCCGGCTGCCCATGGGGGGGAAGGACGACGGGATGGGAAAAGTGCAGACTCAATCACATCGGCGACTGAGGAAAGACAATGCATGTGTGTGTATCCCGGTGTGTGTGTGCCGCTCCAATTGCATGTCCAGTTCGTTGCATGCCGAATAAAGACCCCCCTAAAAGAGGTCCTGCATTATTATTATTCATCATGGTAACCGAGTGGATTTCACCGTTGACTAAAAACACACTTCTTTCGATCAATATCTGAAACGAACCTTCTTACTGTCTTCTACTATCATGCACTAAAAACACACTTATTTCGATCAATATCTGAAACGAACCTTCTTACTGTCTTCTACTATCATGCACTCTTTCACTAATTAATCTTCCATGTCTATATTACTACCTACCTTCAGGGGCGCAGCTGGGGGGGGGTAGCTTAGGATGATTCCAAGGGCCCAGCACTGAGGGGGGCCCCCAATTTTTTTTTTTTTTTTTTTTACTAGACATCACTCAGGTGTATTATTGATGCTCTCATTGATACTATGTTTGTTTCTGAAGTGTGTGTGTGTGTGTGTGTGTGTGTGTGTGTGTGTGTGTGTGTGTGTGTGTGTGTGTGTGTGTGTGTGTGTGTGTGTGTGTGTGTGTGTGTGTGTGTGTGTGTGTGTGTGTGTGTGTGTGTGTGTGTGAGATATATAGAGAGAGAGGGGGGGCTTTGGTAGACTATTGCATTGGTCCATTCATTGAAGATGAACGCAATGTGACATCCTTTACTAGGCTCACCCACCAACAGTGCAGGTGCTGAACTGCTGATCCGAATGTATAGGTAAAAACCATATTATGCGTTTTCATCAATAAAAAAATTGCCAAAAAAATTTCCGCTCGCGCGCTAGCGCGCTCGCATTCACTGGGGGCCTACAAATACATTCTTTCATGGGGCCAAGAATCTGGAGCTACACCCCTGCCTACCTTACTATACTAATATGTCTCTACTATTTTCTGCTGACCTGTTCCTTCCTGAGAACTTGTAAGTGTTACAGGTACCAGGATATGGCACCTGATAGCAGATATATGTTCAACCTATGAAACAGGTTGTAGTTAGTCATGGACAAAAGGAGGCGCGGACATGATGCTACTGGTTCTGAATCCTCTCAATTGTGTTTATTACAACATCATTCAGTTAGTCATAATAATCTTCAATCAATCATCTTAACATTATTCCATCAATTAGTTCAATTATTTTACATTACTTTTAATACATTCCATTATAGTTCCGTTCTTCATGAATTCAAAAGCATATTCATCATTACAGTACACATTCTACCCTTTTAGGATACCCTGGTTCACTCCGGTAGCATTTTCCTTTCAAATATATATATATATTTTTTTTTATGCAATCAGGCCACTGAACTTAGAAGCAGGCCAGGACAGTGTTTCTAGTTGCAGCAGCGCAATAGTTAGATAACCTAGGTGGGGAACAACCAGGAGATCACTGCAACCCACACAAGTTTGATCTTAAGTGACTACCTGGTAAAATAAAGGTTAAATAAAATAAAAATCTCTCTCTCTCTCTCTCTCTTGCTCTCACACACACACACAAAGGGAGCCACATGTGATTGGTGGAGGCGGGACCCTTACAAAAAACGGTTGTTGCTAATCATTGACACATGCTAGCCTGTAATAATCCCCCCCAGAAAAATCGACTTTGATTTGAACAAAAAATGTAATGTAAGTAATAGTGGGGGTCGCGGCTCTCTGACACCGTTATTTGGGGGTCGCGGTCTGAAAAGTTTGGGAACCCCTGCTATAGTGCACAGGAATAACCTCACCACCTCTGTGACACTCATATTTATGTTCCAACTCAAGTTCGTTTGAACCTTTAATCAATGTGCATCGAAAGTGCATTAATATATACGTATATGGCCGATCTCAGCCTTACTAGAAATTAGCTAAACCGTGGCCATGGTGAAACCCAAAGGAATAGATTTATATTTACATTTAATGGAGTGCGGGATAGAAAGAGAGAGAGAGAGCGAGAGAGAGAGAGAGAGAGAGAGAGAGAGAGAGAGAGAGAGAGAGAGAGAGAGAGAGAGAGAGAGAGAGAGAGAGAGAGAGAGAGAGAGAGAGCACGAGGGACAGCTCCAGTGCCTAGCTAACTTCTAGCTAGCGTGGGCTAATTCTAGTCCTCAACCACCTTTTAACACTTATACCAAATATGTCAATATTCATTTACCAAACAACATTTCAACTCAAACAGTACATATTTTCCAAACATAACCTTTATAATTCCCTTGGAGATAATTAGCTATGACACTTTAATGATTAATGGGGAATTGTATTTCAACACTCTATTTAATGTGCCCGGCCCCCGAGACACGGCATCATCAATTGGTCAACTTCTAAACCACTTTACTCGTCGTCTTAAACTTCTTAAACTTGACTCAAACATCACCTCATTGGGCTCTCGACATTGCATGTATCATTGTTAACCTTTATGTGTGTTTTGTAATGTATTACCCACCTATGAAACAGGTTGTAGTTAGTCATGGACAAAAGGAGGCGCGGACATGATGTTACTGGTTCTGAATCCTCTCAATTGTGAGGATCAGTGTGCCTCGTGCGCCCGTAGGTAGCAGAGTACGGTTCCCTAGAAGGCGAAGTTACTGAACACAAGTCCTATACTGCCACCTATTGACCAAATTATATTAATGTTGTCCATTAAGTATGACATGACTGTTCTACCTTATTTCTGATGGAAGTAATACTGTATAAGTATGTTCACAACGTTTTGACACATATAATCTAATGATTATTAACGTGATACCACTTCTAGTGGGCATCACATAAGTCACTTTGAATAAAAGCGTTAAATGACTAAATGTAAATATTAATGGTTTTGAACTTGTAACCATAGGATCATCCACAGACGGCCACACTAACCAGCTGAGCTGAAGAACAGGAACTGTTAGTAAGTGCTGGTTGACTGTGACTGACTCATCCAGAACTGTTAGTATAAGTGCTGGTTGACTGAGACTGACTCATCCAGAACTGTTAGTAAGTGCTGGTTGACTGAGACTGACTCATCCAGAACTGTTAGTAAGTGCTGGTTGACTGAGACTGACTCATCCAGAACCAGGGGCGGGGCTAGGGGGTGGCTACTTGGGCTCAAGCCCCGAATGTTTTCTGAAAAGCCCCGAATCTATTTAAATTTTTTCTTTTTTCTTTTTTTTTTTCTTTTTTTTGACAATTCATCATTGTTACATGAAAATATGTTTGCACCAGATTTAGCAGAAGCTAATTTCCATCTGTGGTCTATCCAGCTGCTAACTGTATTTGAGTGAGTTAAGTATTGGTGTTATGGTAGACTCAGACCTAAGCTTTAAATCATAATCAACAAGTTGACAAAAACTTAATTCTTCCACCTTAGAAACATAGCTAAAGTACGGCCATTTATAAATCAAAATGACGCTGAAAACCAGATCCATGCCTTTATCTCAAGCCAACTCGACTACTGTAATGCACTCCTTACCGGCCTCCCGAAAAAATACGATGATAACTATTTTATTGCAATGCACTATTGCATTATTTTATTCTATTTTACTAACTATTTTATTGCACTGCACTATTTTACTTTGTATCAGTGAATCATAGACGCCTGGCCATAAGAGCATTCGGAGCATCTCTGCTCTCCCACTATTGAACTTGGGGGAGCAAAGGTATGCTCTTGCTCCACCACTTTTTGATCATATGAAAAATATGATATATCCCCCCCCCAATATATAAATCTAACCATAACTACGTTATGGTTAACTGAGTTTTATAGTGAAAAGAGCAGCTTTATTGGTCAAGATTGAAGGCTCTATATTGCAGGAAATTGCACGTACAGGTTCATTAAATTAAAAAAAAAATGCCTTGGAGGGGGTCGTGCGTGACCCCCTCCAAACCACCCCTTGCCTGCAAAAAAACAAAAAAAACTGGCACCTATCTGGGCTAAGCCCCGGATCTCCTACAATCCTAAATCCGCCCCTGTCCAGAACTGTTAGTAAATGCTGGTTGACTGAGACTGACTCATCCAGAACTGTTAGTAAGTGCTGGTTGACTGTGACTGACTCATCCAGAACTGTTAGTAAGTGCTGGTTGACTGTGACTGACTCATCCAGAACTGTTAGTAAGTGCTGGTTGACTGTGACTGACTCATCCAGAACTGTTAGTATAAGTGCTGGTTGACTGAGACTGACTCATCCAGAACTGTTAGTAAGTGCTGGTTGACTGAGACTGACTCATCCAGAACCAGGGGCGGGGCTAGGGGGTGGCTACTTGGGCTCAAGCCCCGAATGTTTTCTGAAAAGCCCCGAATCTATTTTCTTTTTTTTTCTTTTTTTTCCTTTTTTTTTTGACAATTCATCATTGTTACATGAAAATATGTTTGCACCAGATTTAGCAGAAGCTAATTTCCATCTGTGGTCTATCCAGCTGCTAACTGTATTTGAGTGAGTTAAGTATTGGTGTTATGGTAGACTCAGACCTAAGCTTTAAATCATAATCAACAAGTTGACAAAAACTTAATTCTTCCACCTTAGAAACATAGCTAAAGTACGGCCATTTATAAATCAAAATGACGCTGAAAACCAGATCCATGCCTTTATCTCAAGCCAACTCGACTACTGTAATGCACTCCTTACCGGCCTCCAGAAAAAATACGATGATAACTATTTTATTGCAATGCACTATTGCATTATTTTATTCTATTTGACTAACTATTTTATTGCACTGCACTATTTTACTTTGTATCAGTGAATCATAGACGCCTGGCCATAAGAGCATTCGGAGCATCTCTGCTCTCCCACTATTGAACTTGGGGGAGCAAAGGTATGATCTTGCTCCACCACTTTTTGATCATATGAAAAATATGATATATCCCCCCCCAATATATAAATCTAACCATAACTACGTTATGGTTAACTGAGTTTTATAGTGAAAAGAGCAGCTTTATTGGTCAAGATTGAAGGCTCTATATTGCAGGAAATTGCACGTACAGGTTCATTAAATTAAAAAAAAAATGCCTTGGAGGGGGTCGTGCGTGACCCCCTCCAAACCACCCCTTGCCTGAAAAAAAAAAAAAAAAACTGGCACCTATCTGGGCTAAGCCCCGGATCTCCTACAATCCTAAATCCGCCCCTGTCCAGAACTGTTAGTAAATGCTGGTTGACTGAGACTGACTCATCCAGAACTGTTAGTAAGTGCTGGTTGACTGAGACTGACTCATCCAGAACTGTTAGTAAGTGCTGGTTGACTGTGACTGACTCATCCAGAACTGTTAGTAAGTGCTGGTTGACTGATACTGACTCATCCAGAACTGTTAGTAAGTGCTGGTTGACTGTGACTGACTCATCCAGAACTGTTAGTAAGTGCTGGTTGACTGAGACTGACTCATCCAGAACTGTTAGTAAGTGCTGGTTGACTGTGACTGACTCATCCAGAACTGTTAGTAAGTGCTGGTTGACTGAGACTGACTCATCCAGAACTGTTAGTAAGTGCTGGTTGACTGTGACTGACTCATCCAGAACTGTTAGTATAAGTGCTGGTTGACTGAGACTGACTCATCCAGAACTGTTAGTAAGTGCTGGTTGACTGTGACTGACTCATCCAGAACTGTTAGTAAGTGCTGGTTGACTGAGACTGACTCATCCAGAACTGTTAGTAAGTGCTGGTTGACTGTGACTGACTCATCCAGAACTGTTAGTAAGTGCTGGTTGACTGAGACTGACTCATCCAGAACTGTTAGTAAGTGCTGGTTGACTGAGACTGACTCATCCAGAACTGTTAGTAAGTGCTGGTTGACTGAGACTGACTCATCCAGAACTGTTAGTAAGTGCTGGTTGACTGAGACTGACTCATCCAGAACTGTTAGTATAAGTGCTGGTTGACTGTGACTGACTCATCCAGAACTGTTAGTATAAGTGCTGGTTGACTGTGACTGACTAACCCGTAGTTTACATCATCATCATCATCATCATCATCATCATCATCATCATCATCATCATCATCATCATCATCATCATCAGCATCATCATCATCATCATCATCATCATCATCAGTGGGCCTTGCTGGGTTACTTCTGTTGTGGAATATTTTAAATTAGCCAAACAGTGAAACTGTAGAAATTCAGATGAGTCAAATTGTATAAAAAAATAGAACATTTTATTATCCGTTTCTGTGAACACAGAAAGAGTATGCTTAGTTTATAATCAGAGAGACAAGTGTACACACAAGTGTCTGACCAGAAAGTGAGAAAGAGCTCTTTGGTCGGGCTTACAATTAAGTACAAAGTTGACAGGACGTCAAAAAATGAACAGATATGAACAAAAATTTACAAAGATGAGAAAATGAAAACAAAAGATGGGTTTAGGGATTTTGTCATGTCTCACACAAGTCTGGAGACAACGCCAAATGTCTTATCTCCTGTCAACTGGCTGTTGTTTTAAGAACACTGTTAAAACTGTCGCCCTAGTGTGTCTGAGCTGTATACTAGTTAACTATATTAACTAGTCAAGCAGCAGGCTCTCTGGTGATGGAGGTGCCGTCACACCGCTAAGCCGCGGGCGTTGTGCTCAGTCAGCATCGCGCTGGTCCGTCTCCGGATTAGACCTGCACCCCTCATCCTCCCAGACCTGCACCCCTCATCCTCCCAGACCTGCACCCCTCATCATCCCAGACCTGCACCCCTCATCATCCCATTAGACCTGCACCCCTCATCCTCCCAGACCTGCACCCCTCATCCTCCCAGACCTGCACCCCTCATCCTCCCAGACCTGCACCCCTCATCCTCCCAGACCTGCACCCCTCATCCTCCCAGACCTGCACCCCTCATCCTCCCAGACCTGCACCCCTCATCCTCCCAGACCTGCACCCCTCATCCTCCCAGACCTGCACCCCTCATCATCCCATTAGACCTGCACCCCTCATCATCCCATTAGACCTGCACCCCTCATCATCCCAGACCTGCACCCCTCATCATCCCAGACCTGCACCCCTCATCCTCCCAGACCTGCACCCCTCATCATCCCAGACCTGCACCCCTCATCCTCCCAGACCTGCACCCCTCATCATCCCAGACCTGCACCCCTCATCCTCCCAGACCTGCACCCCTCATCATCCCAGACCTGCACCCCTCATCATCCCATTAGACCTGCACCCCTCATCCTCCCAGACCTGCACCCCTCATCATCCCATTAGACCTGCACCCCTCATCCTCCCAGACCTGCACCCCTCATCCTCCCAGACCTGCACCCCTCATCATCCCAGACCTGCACCCCTCATCCTCCCAGACCTGCACCCCTCATCATCCCATTAGACCTGCACCCCTCATCCTCCCAGACCTGCACCCCTCATCCTCCCAGACCTGCACCCCTCATCCTCCCAGACCTGCACCCCTCATCCTCCCAGACCTGCACCCCTCATCATCCCATTAGACCTGCACCCCTCATCCTCCCATTAGACCTGCACCCCTCATCATCCCATTAGACCTGCACCCCTCATCCTCCCAGACCTGCACCCCTCATCATCCCATTAGACCTGCACCCCTCATCCTCCCATTAGACCTGCACCCCTCATCATCCCATTAGACCTGCACCCCTCATCCTCCCATTAGACCTGCACCCCTCATCCTCCCATTAGACCTGCACCCCTCATCATCCCATTAGACCTGCACCCCTCATCCTCCCATTAGACCTGCACCCCTCATCCTCCCATTAGACCTGCACCCCTCATCATCCCAGACCTGCACCCCTCATCCTCCCAGACCTGCACCCCTCATCCTCCCAGACCTGCACCCCTCATCCTCCCATTAGACCTGCACCCCTCATCATCCCAGACCTGCACCCCTCATCATCCCATTAGACCTGCACCCCTCATCCTCCCATTAGACCTGCACCCCTCATCCTCCCAGACCTGCACCCCTCATCCTCCCAGACCTACAGCCCTCATCCTCCCAGACCTGCACCCCTCATCCTCCCAGACCTGCACCCCTCATCCTCCCAGACCTGCACCCCTCATCCTCCCAGACCTGCACCCCTTATCCTCCCAGACCTGCACCCATCATCCTCCCATTAGACCTGCACCCCTCATCCTCCCAGACCTGCACCCCTCATCATCCCATTAGACCTGCACCCCTCATCATCCCAGACCTGCACCCCTCATCCTCCCAGACCTGCACCCCTCATCCTCCCAGACCTACAGCCCTCATCCTCCCAGACCTGCACCCCTCATCCTCCCAGACCTGCACCCCTCATCCTCCCAGACCTGCACCCCTCATCCTCCCAGACCTACAGCCCTCATCCTCCCAGACCTGCACCCCTCATCCTCCCAGACCTGCACCCCTCATCCTCCCAGACCTACAGCCCTCATCCTCCCAGACCTGCACCCCTCATCCTCCCAGACCTGCACCCCTCATCATCCCAGACCTGCACCCCTCATCCTCCCAGACCTGCACCCCTCATCCTCCCAGACCTGCACCCCTCATCATCCCAGACCTGCACCCCTCATCCTCCCAGACCTGCACCCCTCATCATCCCAGACCTGCACCCCTCATCCTCCCAGACCTGCACCCCTCATCCTCCCAGACCTGCACCCCTCATCCTCCCAGACCTGCACCCCTCATCATCCCAGACCTGCACCCCTCATCATCCCAGACCTGCACCCCTCATCCTCCCATTAGACCTGCACCCCTCATCCTCCCAGACCTGCACCCCTCATCCTCCCAGACCTGCACCCCTCATCCTCCCAGACCTGCACCCCTCATCCTCCCAGACCTGCACCCCTCATCCTCCCAGACCTGCACCCCTCATCCTCCCAGACCTGCACCCCTCATCCTCCCAGACCTGCACCCCTCATCATCCCAGACCTGCACCCCTCATCCTCCCATTAGACCTGCACCCTCATCCTCCCAGACCTGCACCCCTCATCCTCCCAGACCTGCACCCCTCATCATCCCATTAGACCTGCACCCCTCATCCTCTCAGACCTGCACCCCTCATCATCCCAGACCTGCACCCCTCATCATCCCAGACCTGCACCCCTCATCCTCCCAGACCTGCACCCCTCATCCTCCCAGACCTGCACCCCTCATCCTCCCAGACCTGCACCCCTCATCCTCCCAGACCTGCACCCCTCATCCTCCCAGACCTGCACCCCTCATCCTCCCAGACCTGCACCCCTCATCATCCCAGACCTGCACCCCTCATCATCCCATTAGACCTGCACCCCTCATCATCCCATTAGACCTGCACCCCTCATCCTCCCAGACCTGCACCCCTCATCCTCCCAGACCTGCACCCCTCATCATCCCAGACCTGCACCCCTCATCATCCCAGACCTGCACCCCTCATCCTCCCAGACCTGCACCCCTCATCATCCCAGACCTGCACCCCTCATCATCCCATTAGACCTGCACCCCTCATCCTCCCATTAGACCTGCACCCCTCATCCTCCGATTAGACCTGCACCCCTCATCATCCCATTAGACCTGCACCCCTCATCCTCCCATTAGACCTGCACCCCTCATCATCCCAGACCTGCACCCCTCATCCTCCCAGACCTGCACCCCTCATCCTCCCAGACCTGCACCCCTCATCATCCCATTAGACCTGCACCCCTCATCCTCCCATTAGACCTGCACCCCTCATCCTCCCATTAGACCTGCACCCCTCATCCTCCCATTAGACCTGCACCCCTCATCATCCCATTAGACCTGCACCCCTCATCATCCCAGACCTGCACCCCTCATCCTCCCATTAGACCTGCACCCCTCATCCTCCCAGACCTGCACCCCTCATCCTCCCAGACCTGCACCCCTCATCCTCCCAGACCTGCACCCCTCATCCTCCCAGACCTGCACCCCTCATCCTCCCAGACCTGCACCCCTCATCATCCCAGACCTGCACCCCTCATCATCCCATTAGACCTGCACCCCTCATCATCCCATTAGACCTGCACCCCTCATCCTCCCAGACCTGCACCCCTCATCCTCCCAGACCTGCACCCCTCATCATCCCAGACCTGCACCCCTCATCATCCCAGACCTGCACCCCTCATCCTCCCAGACCTGCACCCCTCATCATCCCAGACCTGCACCCCTCATCATCCCATTAGACCTGCACCCCTCATCCTCCCATTAGACCTGCACCCCTCATCCTCCGATTAGACCTGCACCCCTCATCATCCCATTAGACCTGCACCCCTCATCCTCCCATTAGACCTGCACCCCTCATCATCCCAGACCTGCACCCCTCATCCTCCCAGACCTGCACCCCTCATCCTCCCAGACCTGCACCCCTCATCATCCCATTAGACCTGCACCCCTCATCCTCCCATTAGACCTGCACCCCTCATCCTCCCATTAGACCTGCACCCCTCATCCTCCCATTAGACCTGCACCCCTCATCATCCCATTAGACCTGCACCCCTCATCATCCCAGACCTGCACCCCTCATCCTCCCATTAGACCTGCACCCCTCATCCTCCCAGACCTGCACCCCTCATCCTCCCATTAGACCTGCACCCCTCATCATCCCAGACCTGCACCCCTCATCCTCCCATTAGACCTGCACCCCTCATCCTCCCATTAGACCTGCACCCCTCATCCTCCCATTAGACCTGCACCCCTCATCCTCCCAGACCTGCACCCCTCATCCTCCCATTAGACCTGCACCCCTCATCATCCCAGACCTGCACCCCTCATCCTCCCATTAGACCTGCACCCCTCATCCTCCCATTAGACCTGCACCCCTCATCATCCCAGACCTGCACCCCTCATCATCCCAGACCTGCACCCCTCATCCTCCCAGACCTGCACCCCTCATCATCCCATTAGACCTGCACCCCTCATCATCCCAGACCTGCACCCCTCATCATCCCAGACCTGCACCCCTCATCATCCCATTAGACCTGCACCCCTCATCATCCCAGACCTGCACCCCTCATCCTCCCATTAGACCTGCACCCCTCATCATCCCAGACCTGCACCCCTCATCATCCCAGACCTGCACCCCTCATCCTCCCATTAGACCTGCACCCCTCATCCTCCCAGACCTGCACCCCTCATCCTCCCATTAGACCTGCACCCCTCATCCTCCCATTAGACCTGCACCCCTCATCATCCCATTATACCTGCACCCCTCATCTTCCCAGACCTGCACCCCTCATCATCCCAGACCTGCACCCCTCATCATCCCATTAGACCTGCACCCCTCATCATCCCAGACCTGCACCCCTCATCCTCCCAGACCTGCACCCCTCATCATCCCATTAGACCTGCACCCCTCATCCTCCCATTAGACCTGCACCCCTCATCCTCCCATTAGACCTGCACCCCTCATCATCCCATTAGACCTGCACCCCTCATCATCCCATTAGACCTGCACCCCTCATCATCCCATTAGACCTGCACCCCTCATCCTCCCAGACCTGCACCCCTCATCCTCCCATTAGACCTGCACCCCTCATCCTCCCATTAGACCTGCACCCCTCATCCTCCCATTAGACCTGCACCCCTCATCCTCCCAGACCTGCACCCCTCATCCTCCCATTAGACCTGCACCCCTCATCATCCCATTAGACCTGCACCCCTCATCCTCCCAGACCTGCACCCCTCATCCTCCCAGACCTGCACCCCTCATCATCCCATTAGACCTGCACCCCTCATCCTCCCAGACCTGCACCCCTCATCCTCCCAGACCTGCACCCCTCATCATCCCATTAGACCTGCACCCCTCATCATCCCATTAGACCTGCACCCCTCATCCTCCCAGACCTGCACCCCTCATCATCCCAGACCTGCACCCCTCATCCTCCCAGACCTGCACCCCTCATCATCCCAGACCTGCACCCCTCATCCTCCCAGACCTGCACCCCTCATCATCCCATTAGACCTGCACCCCTCATCCTCCCATTAGACCTGCACCCCTCATCCTCCCAGACCTGCACCCCTCATCCTCCCAGACCTGCACCCCTCATCCTCCCAGACCTGCACCCCTCATCATCCCAGACCTGCACCCCTCATCATCCCATTAGACCTGCACCCCTCATCCTCCCAGACCTGCACCCCTCATCCTCCCAGACCTGCACCCCTCATCATCCCATTAGACCTGCACCCCTCATCCTCCCATTAGACCTGCACCCCTCATCATCCCATTAGACCTGCACCCCTCATCCTCCCAGACCTGCACCCCTCATCCTCCCAGACCTGCACCCCTCATCCTCCCAGACCTGCACCCCTCATCATCCCATTAGACCTGCACCCCTCATCACCCCATTAGACCTGCACCCCTCATCATCCCATTAGACCTGCACCCCTCATCATCCCATTAGACCTGCACCCCTCATCCTCCCAGACCTGCACCCCTCATCATCCCATTAGACCTGCACCCCTCATCATCCCATTAGACCTGCACCCCTCATCCTCCCATTAGACCTGCACCCCTCATCCTCCCAGACCTGCACCCCTCATCATCCCATTAGACCTGCACCCCTCATCATCCCATTAGACCTGCACCCCTCATCCTCCCAGACCTGCACCCCTCATCCTCCCAGACCGGCACCCCTCATCCTCCCAGACCTGCACCCCTCATCATCCCATTAGACCTGCACCCCTCATCCTCCCAGACCTGCACCCCTCATCCTCCCATTAGACCTGCACCCCTCATCCTCCCAGACCTGCACCCCTCATCATCCCATTAGACCTGCACCCCTCATCCTCCCATTAGACCTGCACCCCTCATCATCCCATTAGACCTGCACCCCTCATCCTCCCATTAGACCTGCACCCCTCATCCTCCCATTAGACCTGCACCCCTCATCATCCCATTAGACCTGCACCCCTCATCATCCCAGACCTGCACCCCTCATCATCCCATTAGACCTGCACCCCTCATCCTCCCATTAGACCTGCACCCCTCATCCTCCCAGACCTGCACCCCTCATCATCCCAGACCTGCACCCCTCATCATCCCATTAGACCTGCACCCCTCATCATCCCAGACCTGCACCCCTCATCATCCCATTAGACCTGCACCCCTCATCCTCCCATTAGACCTGCACCCCTCATCCTCCCAGACCTGCACCCCTCATCATCCCATTAGACCTGCACCCCTCATCATCCCATTAGACCTGCACCCCTCATCCTCCCATTAGACCTGCACCCCTCATCCTCCCATTAGACCTGCACCCCTCATCCTCCCATTAGACCTGCACCCCTCATCATCCCATTAGACCTGCACCCCTCATCCTCCCAGACCTGCACCCCTCATCATCCCATTAGACCTGCACCCCTCATCCTCCCATTAGACCTGCACCCCTCATCCTCCCAGACCTGCACCCCTCATCATCCCATTAGACCTGCACCCCTCATCATCCCATTAGACCTGCACCCCTCATCATCCCATTAGACCTGCACCCCTCATCATCCCATTAGACCTGCACCCCTCATCCTCCCAGACCTGCACCCCTCATCCTCCCATTAGACCTGCACCCCTCATCCTCCCAGACCTGCACCCCTCATCATCCCATTAGACCTGCACCCCTCATCCTCCCAGACCTGCACCCCTCATCATCCCAGACCTGCACCCCTCATCCTCCCAGACCTGCACCCCTCATCCTCCCATTAGACCTGCACCCCTCATCATCCCATTAGACCTGCACCCCTCATCCTCCCAGACCTGCACCCCTCATCATCCCATTAGACCTGCACCCCTCATCCTCCCAGACCTGCACCCCTCATCCTCCCAGACCTGCACCCCTCATCCTCCCATTAGACCTGCACCCCTCATCATCCCATTAGACCTGCACCCCTCATCATCCCAGACCTGCACCCCTCATCCTCCCAGACCTGCACCCCTCATCCTCCCAGACCTGCACCCCTCATCCTCCCATTAGACCTGCACCCCTCATCCTCCCATTAGACCTGCACCCCTCATCCTCCCATTAGACCTGCACCCCTCATCATCCCAGACCTGCACCCCTCATCCTCCCAGACCTGCACCCCTCATCATCCCAGACCTGCACCCCTCATCATCCCATTAGACCTGCACCCCTCATCCTCCCAGACCTGCACCCCTCATCATCCCAGACCTGCACCCCTCATCCTCCCATTAGACCTGCACCCCTCATCATCCCATTAGACCTGCACCCCTCATCATCCCATTAGACCTGCACCCCTCATCCTCCCAGACCTGCACCCCTCATCCTCCCAGACCTGCACCCCTCATCCTCCCAGACCTGCACCCCTCATCATCCCATTAGACCTGCACCCCTCATCATCCCAGACCTGCACCCCTCATCCTCCCATTAGACCTGCACCCCTCATCCTCCCAGACCTGCACCCCTCATCCTCCCAGACCTGCACCCCTCATCCTCCCAGACCTGCACCCCTCATCATCCCAGACCTGCACCCCTCATCCTCCCAGACCTGCACCCCTCATCCTCCCAGACCTGCACCCCTCATCCTCCCATTAGACCTGCACCCCTCATCATCCCATTAGACCTGCACCCCTCATCATCCCATTAGACCTGCACCCCTCATCATCCCATTAGACCTGCACCCCTCATCATCCCATTAGACCTGCACCCCTCATCATCCCATTAGACCTGCACCCCTCATCATCCCATTAGACCTGCACCCCTCATCATCCCATTAGACCTGCACCCCTCATCATCCTCCCAGACCTGCACCCCTCATCCTCCCAGACCTGCACCCCTCATCCTCCCATTAGATCTGCACCCCTCATCATCCCAGACCTGCACCCCTCATCATCCCGGGCCGGTACCAGAAAACACAGGTGCACGCTATTTATGTCTGCGATGCAACTCCAGAGGAGAGGTAATGACTACACATTGTTATTATGGCATCAAGAGAGAAATGCAAACTTCAGATCAGAAAGAACACATAGTCAGTAATGTAATTATATTGTTTTCTTATATATAGAGAGCTGGGCCGTTAACGGCGTTAACGTGCTGCGTTAACGCTATACTAGTATCGCGCGATAATATAATTAACGCATTAATCTAAAAAAAAAAAAAAAAAAAAAAAAAAAAAAAAAAAAAAAAAATTTTTTACCTTTATTTACCCAGGGTAGGTTCGCTGAGCACAGATGCTCTTTTTCAGGAACGCCCTGCTTCACATTCACACAGTTCCATTCACACCTGGGAGCTGCCCAGTACAACCACAGTTGACACCATTGGCCACTGAGCAACTCCACTGGATTGAGTCAAGCCATGTCACCAGTGGTGCGTTATTGAAATCATCTGGGGTGACACGCACCACGTGCACGCGCGCTCCCGGCGCGTGCGCGCGCTCCCACGAATGCGCATTTAATGTCCCCTCGCTTGGGCACAGACTAAAGACAGTGCCTAATTGCCTCTACGAATGGAATGTAACACGTCTTCACAACAAGTTAGGTGTGAATGTGTCTGAGAACGTATTTAACACACCTGACGACCGGTGCTATTGATATGCAAATAGCGAGTGAGCTTGCACACCGTGCTACCCCGTCCCATGAACAACGCATGCCTGCATGTCACATAGTTCAAGTTTGAAATGATTCTTTCTGTTTTGCTCCTGAGAGTGTGCTAGATACTGTACTGTACTGGTAATATTATTTATTTGTGTTAACTTCTGAATAAAACAACTTATTAAACACAAGTACATCTTATTGAACATTATTTTAATATTTCATTACCAATTATCATAGCAAAACAGCTTTTTCAAACAGTCTGTAATGCATTTTGGAAACGGGAGATGGGCTCATGGTGTAATGGGCCACCTGGCCTGAGAAACATAAGGAGGAAAGAAAAAGTAAGGACTTACTTCTGGTAATTATTTGGGTAGAACACACATATTTTGAATGCCTTCGGCAGGTTTCTTTTAAAAAATTTTAGCCATTTTTATCTAATCTAGATTAAATCCAGGATTGCAGATAGATTAATCTAGATTAAAAAAAATTATCTATGCCCACCTCTAATATATATATATAGTGAGAGTAGTAGTAGTAGTAGTAGTTTATTTTTTTCAGTCATAAAAAAAAAGTACAATATACATCATCATTTATCAATATTTGATTATTTACAGTGACTGAAAAGGTAGAGACTGAAGCATAGTGCTTATATGTGCCTGTCCTATATTCTTACCAATTTTTTTTTACTCCAAAACAGTATTATAAAGAAAAGAAAAAAAGCAAGCAAAACAGTGTAGTTTTTCAAAATTTAGCATTAAAAAAAAATAAAAATACAAAAATACAAAAATGTAGATTCCAAAACAGTATTCTAAAAGAAAAAAGAAAACAAAACAGTGTTATTCACCCTTGTATTTTTCAAAAATTGCTTTACAAACCTTTTTCTTAAAAACCAAAATCGAATTACTCATTCTTAACTGTATATCCGCATTGTTCCACAAGTTAACCCCAATAATAGAAATACACCTCCTTTTAATCCCTTTCTTAGCTTTCTGAACAGTAAATTTACAAATATCTCTCAAATCATATTTTCTTTCATGTGTTGAAAAAAACCTTTGCACCCCACCTGGGAGTAACTTTGCTTTAGCTCTGTACATTATTTGCATATTTTTATAGTAAACCAAATCATAAAATTTCATTATATGAGACTTTATAAACAATGGATTTGTGTGTTCATAGTAACCAGCCTTGAAAAGGTTCCGAATGGCCCGCTTTTGCAGTACGACTATTGGATTTACTGTATTTTTAAATGTCGACCCCCATACTTCCACACAGTAAGAAATGTAAGGAAGTATAAGTGAGTATATATAAGTATATATATATCTTTTTCATGTAGAGGACTAAACTGATACACATTAGGACACACCACCTCGTCTAGTTAAGATGTTGTTGAAGATTATTGTTAAGATTTAGTCCAGAGTTCCTGGCTGTACTGAGATAACAGTAGTGAGACCTAAGTTATTACACATGCTCTCACTGGGGGACCGGCTGGAACCTCTCCTCAAGGACCCCAGGCGGTCCCCGGACCCCATGTTGAGAACCACTAGAGTTAGACCCCAGACAACTCAAGAAGGCTCAACAGTGAATTCTCGTGTCCCAGAAACCACAAGCCTGACCTACACTCAATCACACACACACACTGGGGGTTTCCATTGCACCACAATCAAGTCTGATCAAATGACATAAATTGTATTATGGCTCCCTCTAGTGGTGAATGTGAGAGCAGACATACAAACGTTATTGGATGCTGGACTGAGGTACAGTTGCCACAACTCTCCTTCAACTCCCTCTACTGATGGTGACTCTCTGATGTGACGCTACTGCTCACTCTGACTGGAGTGATGGTGGCTGCTGAGTCTCTGAGGAATTTGTCAAGGTGTTATAGGTGTACTCAGCCCAGACGAGATGATCACTCGTGGCCTGATATTCTATATATATTTTTTTTTATCCATTTTTTCTCCTCCTGTTTTTCTGTATTTTTCTCCCATCCCAATTTAGTCATCATGCCAATTCCCCCCTTCCCTTCCTGGTCGTTGCTCGCATGTACCCCCCACTGGTCGGTCTAGGGAGGGTTGATAGATACTATCACATGTCCCCTCCGATACATGCGGAGTCAGCCAGCCACTTCTTTTCACCTGCCAGCGTGGACTCTCATTGGCGAGGTGTAACGTGTGGGAGGTCACACTACCCTCACCATCTCCCTTCCTCGCTGTGCAGGCGCCCTGACCGACCTGTAGGAGTCGCTGTTTACAACGACCAGACTACCACCCATCGACTCCCCTCCCGCTGACTCTGCCAATTGAGCCATGTATGGCGGCCGGCCCAAGCCGGAGGCAACGCTGACAGCCGGATTCGATACCAGTGTCTCTCGCGTTGGTGACGAGCGCTTAGTCCGCTGCGCCACCCAGCCGCCTGATATTCTATATTCTATAATCATAATTTCAAATTGCATGGGATGGCAGAATTCAGTACTGTCTCTACAAAATCTCCTTTTTAATCATCTTCCCTTTATTCATTTTTTGTACAAGTGATCTCAAGAAGGTGCTGAATGACCTCAGTGGCAATGTTTCATGTCTGGTCATTTTTAGCATAGTGTTATTCACCATCGGAAGATGAAAAAAGAAAAGGAAAAAAAAGAAAATTGATATTCTCCTTTGTTTCATCACAATTTACTCAAGCCTAGTAACAGACACAATATTGTCTGTGACACTGGGAATACATTCCCTGAGATCCATAGATGTCCCTATACCAAGAAATGGACCTTGTAGAAGTGGAGCAATCTTCCATTTACACTGGTTGATGTTACTGTAGCTAGCTAGCAATTAGCAAACGTCAGCTAACCACTACCTAACATAAAGAGTGACCTGCAATTCAATGGAGCGAAAATGAAGACTGGTGATGATTATAAATGTGTTTTATTGTATTGAGTGGTTTTGATTGATTGATTGATTGATTGATTGAAAACTTTATCAACAGATTGCAGAATGGGTACAATACAGTACGGCTCAATACACACAATTGTTAAGGGGATGCAGACCAGAGAAAGACTTTCGGCCTTGTTTACACCAGGGTCCCCCATTTTCAATTCATCATGACATTTATGACATACAGATATACAAATATACAGTACTGTCACCAGTAACTCAGAGCTGAATCCCATGAACCCTCAACTAGCAAGCATAATATGAAACGAGCAGGACATAGTGTGTACGGGGTCATCCCTATGTTCCCCGGGTCCTATGTTCCCCGTGTCCTATGTTCCCTGATTGATTGATTGATTGATTGAACATTTTATTAATTTGTATTATTTTATTAATTATTAATGTCCGCCTTGTTTCGAACTGGTTAAGCTTAGGCCCTCTTTCGAAGTTGGTTAAGGTTAGAGTTTGGAATCAGGGCTGGTGGTCTGACTATCTATCGCTACCGGGGAACATCGGACCCGGGGAATATCGGACCCGGGGAACATAGGACCCGGGGAACATAGACATGCAGGGAGGAAGGGGAAGGGGACAAAACTCTGCTGCCCGCATGCTCACCTCCACCCGTCGCTCTGATCACATCACCCCTGTCCTCCACGACCTCCACTGGCTTCCAATCAAATACAGGATACATTTTAAAATACTACTCATCACATTCAAAGCCCTCAACAACCTTGCCCCTCCCTACCTGTCCGACCTCCTCCACCGTCACACGCCCACCCGTCGCCTTAGGTCTGCAGATGCCAACCTCCTAACACCTCCCACGACCAGGCTCCGGACCTGGGGCAACAGGGCCTTCGCTGCTGCTGCCCCCTCCCTCTGGAATGCCCTCCCCAGCCATATCCGTGATGCAAACACCCTGACATCTTTTAAATCAGCCCTCAAAACTCACCTTTTCAATCTTGCTTTTGACCTCTAATTTTGTCGGTGTTATTTTATTTTTGTCATGTATTATTTTTGTTCTGTTTTTTGTTTTGCCATAGTTTGTCTCTCCTGCCCATGTAAAGCGTCTTTGAGCACCTGGAAAAGCGCTATATAAAATAGATGTATTATTATTATTATTATTAAAACAGGGGAAGAGGCAGAAGAGGCCAAGTACATCTAGGCAGATTCCTGACGAAATTAGGGCTACAATTGTGGACCATGTTGTCAATCACAGCCTCACAATGGCTGATGCTGGTCTAAAGGTGCAGCCAAATGTTGGGAGAACCACTGTAAATTCAATTATTCAAATATTTTGTCAGGAGAACAGGTGTGTATATACAGTAATTCATCACTAAACAATCTTCACTGCACTACTGCCATTGTGTCATACATGAAGCTTACAGTGGGACAATAACTTGTCCCTTTTTACATTTTACATTTAGACATAAAACTTTACTGCAGCACAGATTTACTGTAAAGATTTGCCATATTTAGAGTATGGTACTGTACTGCAGCATTTTACAAGTGGGAAGCACTGTTATGGTACAGTATACCGTAATATGTACTCGCTGCATTGCCAGGGATGATATTCGCTGTGATGTCGATGAAAATATGTGGCCAGACAGACAGGAACGTCTGGATGTGAATGAATGATTTACAGTACTGTGTTTGTTCCAATTCAGTTCCAATATGTACTGCAATATTGTTTACAGCTCTACCCAAAGGGTGTTTCTCATGTTATGTTTGTTGTAAATAAGTTTGTATTTTCTTTTGCACAATGCTGTGAACAAATTAGAATTGCAAAGAGCATATGCAGTAAAACATTTTCAATCAATCAATCAAACAATCGCACCAGTAAGGTCCAAAGCAAATTCCTTGTACTGTATGTGAAAAGTATACGAGAGAGAGCACATGAGAGAGCCCCCCCCCCCCCCCCCCTCATCCGCATGCGCAGTAGTGCTTAGCAAGCCTCAGGTCCGCAAGCCCCGCCTATATAACCAACCTCAGGTCCGCTAACCAACCTCAGGTCCACAAGCCCCGCCCAGAAATGTGGTCCTCCGGCACTGCAGGTACACCCTACTCGAATACATAGCTATAAACGATAGACTATAAACTAAAACTATAAACTAAACTGTAGGCTAAACATAATACACAACATATATTCTATCTATACACACTTATACAACGACTCAGTGCATGTGTGTGTGTGTTCCTGTGGGTCGCGTGTGTGTGTTAAAACTGCATGACAAATAAAGACTTCTAGTCTAACAATTATATTATTCTAGTCTAATCATCGTCATCAGGTGGCTTCTTCGTTCCGAAGGTTGCCTATCACTCTCCAACCCATTCTGTCCCCACTTCTTCTCTCCAACTCCGTGACTCCGCCTCTCACTCTGCTCCAATCACAGACGTCGTCTACCCAGCCTCTTCTTGGTCTTCCACTTCCTCTCTCTCCATCCACCTTCCCCATCACCACCTTCTTGAACATCTCCCCGCTGGATCCTCTCAGAAAGTTCCCGCACAACTCCCTCTTTCTCTTTTTCAACCTCTCCAGCAGCTGTCCTCCTTGCATATACAAGTTAAATATTAGCAGCAGTGTGTGTGTGTGTGTGTGTGTAATAAGTGTGCTTGTGTGGTGTGTAGGTCACTTACGGTGCTTGTGTGTGTAGCTCATGTGATCATTGAGAGTCTATTCGTCAGTAGTCTGTTTGCCCGGTGGAAGTAGCTGTTCAGTGTTCTCTTGGAGGTGGACCTGAGACTGTAGTAGCTGTTCAGTGTTCTCTTGGATGTGGACCTGAGACTGTAGTAGCTGTTCAGTGTTCTCTTGGATGTGGACCTGATACTGTAGTAGCTGTTCAGTGTTCTCTTGGATGTGGACCTGAGACTGTAGTAGCTGCTCAGTGTTCTCTTGGTTGTGGACCTGAGACTGTAGTAGCTGCTCAGTGTTCTCTTGGATGTGGACCTGAGACTGTAGTAGCTGTTCAGTGTTCTCTTGGATGTGGACCTGAGACTGTAGTAGCTGTTCAGTGTTCTCTTGGATGTGGACCTGAGACTGTAGTAGCTGTTCAGTGTTCTCTTGGATGTGGACCTGAGACTGTAGTAGCTGCTCAGTGTTCTCTTGGATGTGGACCTGAGACTGTAGTAGCTGCTCAGTGTTCTCTTGGATGTGGACCTGAGACTGTAGTAGCTGCTCAGTGTTCTCTTGGATGTGGACCTGAGACTGTAGTAGCTGTTCAGTGTTCTCTTGGATGTGGACCTGAGACTGTAGTAGCTGTTCAGTGTTCTCTTGGATGTGGACCTGAGACTGTAGTAGCTGTTCAGTGTTCTCTTGGATGTGGACCTGAGACTGTAGTAGCTGTTCAGTGTCCTCTTGGATGTGGACCTGAGACTGTAGTAGCTGTTCAGTGTTCTCTTGGAGGTGGACCTGAGACTGTAGTAGCTGTTCAGTGTCCTCTTGGATGTGGACCTGAGACTGTAGTAGCTGCTCAGTGTTCTCTTGGATGTGGACCTGAGACTGTAGTAGCTGTTCAGTGTCCTCTTGGATGTGGACCTGAGACTGTAGTAGCTGTTCATGTGTTCTCTTGGATGTGGACCTGAGACCGCGGTACCGTCTGCCAGACGGCATGAGCTCAAACAGTGTGTGGTTTGGGTGGCTGGGGTCTCTCAGGATCCTGTGTGCCTTGCTGACGGACCGCTCGGTGAATATACTGTCTATGGTAGGTAGCTTGTGTAGCACTTGTGTCACTAACAGTAACAGCTGTTCGCCACGGACCAGTTCTAGGTTCGAATGAGGAGAGGAGTAATATACACAATTAAAGGAGTAGTAGACCAGAGACAAGGTTATAACAGTGACCGGTAGTTTATTCACAACAAGCGTGCTAGCTAGACAAATTACAATACATACAGTGACAGTGAGGTAAAGTGAAGTATCCCTTTTAGGTTCTTTCATTAACCACTCCTTCTTTCAGGAGGGTTAGTTCGATATCAGGTTCTAGGTTGATTGGATCAACACATTTGGTTCGGTTCAGACGTCTCTGAGGTTATCACTAGCTAAAAGCTAGGTTTAAAGTTGGACATTAGATGTATCCCCTTTTCATGAGCAACTCATTATGTTTCTTCTGCAATTTCAGATCAGTAAACTCTATAACAGTTTATAATTCAGTAAACTCTATATCAGTTTATCATTTCAATAGGTAAGTGTTTAAACATATTAATTTAAACCTTTAAGTGTGCAGGGAATGCAAGTACCTTATTAGGTGAAATGACCCGTTAAACTCTTCCTTTGCAGGTGTAATACGAACAAAGTACCAGTAGAAATATTCAAGGTTATAGGAATGTAAATACCTTATCAGGTGAAATGACCCTTTAAACCATTTTTCTTTACAGGAGAACCATCAGTGATTCAACTATAATCAATATGTTATCAGTGAGATTCAAGTATCTTACTGGGTGCATTGACCCTTTAACTCGTCCTCTTTACAGGAGAACATCAGTAGTTCAGGTATCTTATTGGGTGAATTTACCCTTTAACTCTCCCTCGTACAGGAGAAATATCAGTAGTTCAAGTATCTTACTGGGTGCATTTACCCTTTAACTCTCCCTTCTTACAGGAGAAATATCAGTGGTTCAAGTATCTTACTGGGTGCATTTACCCTTTAACTCTCCTTTCTTACAGGATAAATATCAGTACCCATATATACAATGTGCATCAATCAAATACAAAATACAATATCATAATACAAAAGGTAAAACGGGGTCAAAAGCCCTTGGAAGTCCTTGTGCTCTCGTTCAATCAGTTCGTATCATAGAAAAGGATATCATTCCATTCTAACCTCCCCAGAGAGCAGTCGCATTTTTTATCTCTCCTCCCTGCCCTCCAAGGCCTCCTCTACCCTCCTCCCAGCAGCCGCCTTTATCTCCGTACACCAGCGCTGTCTTTCTGCTTCTCTCGACGGTGTGGACTCTAAGCTGCAATTAATAACGGTGTGGATCCCTAATTACAACTGCCTCCTTGACGGTGTGGACATTCTACCCTTTCTTCAATATTCCTGACTTCCCACTCAGTCAATCAATGGATCAACTAGTAAGCTGGAGTTTTGCAGCAGTGGATCGAATCTTCTCTTCAAGAAAACAAAGTGCGACCGAACCATTGTGTCCGATAGGGACATTCCAGGCCGGGTTTGCAATTGACAGTTGGAATAATTGGCGATCAATATGCCTATATTCTATTGAGATTGAAGATGTTGAGGATCTATATCTCCTCGTCATCTTCCTGATCGGTTGGGGAGCGATCGCAATTTGGATTTGGATTTGCTGCCTTCAAGTAGTAGCAAGATTGGAAAATGCCCACATTGAATTGACAAAGCGGCTCGCTCAACATACAGCCGATGAACAATGTAGGGGTCAAGTAATGCTGGGGGTCGCGCAGGACATTAGGACCGCGACAAAGAAGATGAAAGATCTGGATTAAATTAAATTAAAGCATTACAGGAATCATTGTAACTTGTTGCAACCCACCCCCCCCCCCCCCCCCGCCACGTAACTCAAGTCTGTGGAAGAAAAGAAGGAATGTTTCGAGGTCAATGAAAGAGGCCGAGGAGAAGAAGTCAAGATAAGACCTGGTTTATGACGTCCGTACCCATCGCAACTAAGGACGGGACAGTATCTGACTGTCTGAAGATAAGATGGATGGCCTCCCCCCCCCCCCCCTCCCCATCCTCACGCAAACCTCCCCCCCACGAGCACGACTGGCGACGTGCACGGAAGGAGGGGCGGATCCCTCGACTGCCTCACACGCCCAAAACCCTAAGCCACTACCCTCTCCTTAACTCCCACCCCCCACTCTCCGCCCTCCCTCCCATCCCCCAAATTCCCTCCCCCGAGGGTGCTTCCTGAAGCTCACTGACTTTCGACATAAATGAACATTGTATCAACAAATGTGCTTTGTTTTGTATTAATTTAGGGTTGTGCCATTATTATTATGCAAAGATAATAATTGTGATTAATTCTGTAATGAGTTGTGTGTTTCTAGCATCCTTGACACCCAAGGACAACGATGGAAATAAGTCAAGAGGCTTTTACGTTACTATCCTTGACAGCAATGTAAGCTGGATTAATGATCTGTTTATGTTGTGGAGTCTAAATAAAAACCTGAAACCTAACCTATGATGGTCCTTGGAAGTTCTTGTGACTCAAGTTCAATTAGTTCGTTAATTCCTGATCCACTTCCTCACTGGGCATGAGGAAGGTAATTTCACAATCCTACCAGGCTGTTGAGGCAACAGGGTGTTGAGGCAACAGGGGTAATCAGATCAGGCCGGGTATAGCCTTGATCTAGATCTGAGGTTCAGTGGGTTGGCTCGCCATCTTGTGTCGGTCCGGCACACTGCCTCGTCCCGCGTGGGCACACGTGATGAGTGGTGGTCGGTCGGGACTCCTGGGAACTCTTCCCGGGGGTGGAACGGGGTGGTAGAAAAACCTGGCCTGCGTTATACAGGCATTCAGAAAATAAAAGCTATTTACCATCTTTCATTGCTTCATCATCTTTTCATTGCTTTTAGAATGAATAATCAATCACGCTACTTTTAGCTATGCTAAGCTAAAGTAGGCTACCTTATCACAGCACGTGGGAATATCCATCTGTCTTATGCTAAGTTAGGCTAAAGTGCACTAGCATATGCGAACATTCCTCACATTCCATATTAAACTCTCAAAAGCAGTCAAAATGTATATAGACCATATTCTTATCATACAGCATATCAATACAATTATAAGTACTTCTGAAATGGTTTCTTTCTAGTTTTCATTTAGCCAAATTGAGCTTGGAGCTTCGCTAGCATGACTCAGGATGAAGCTACATTATTAGCTAATTAGCATTGAGCTAGCGATTTTGTACATTCGACAATGAACAGCACAATATTGATGAAACTCACCAAAACCGCTTCCGGAAGTGGTATGCTTTAACTGCAACAACTTCTTCGGTTTTGTAACTGGGGGAATCTTTTATGACTGTTTGATAACTATTTCGTGGTGCTAGTTCATTTCAGTATCCAGCAGCATTCAGCTGCGTCAGTGTTATGTAGTACGTACGTAGTATTTTGTATGTAGGTAGGTGTAGTAATAAGACTCAGGAAGCAGGTTACTCTTTTAGCCTTTTAGTTAAGCAGGTTAAGGTACGAGCATGGTACAGCATGTTCTCTCATCATCAAGCAACGTGTACTCTTCTTCTGCACTTCAGCTGTAGGCATAATAGGGCATTGTATTAACTGCGCCCCATAGTGGAGACTCTTGGGAGTACATCTTCCACATGCATTACAGAACACAACATCTCCCTTCTCTGTGAAAGAATGTTACTTGCTACTCAGCATTATGCAAATTTAGAACTTTTGCTTTTTCACTTTCTTAAGTAAACTGAACCAACAGTCAGTATCACAAAACGGGTAACTCAAGGTAATTGTAACTGAGGGGTACAATTCCCTGACTGTATTAAAGATTGTGATATATTAAACCACTACTTGTTGTAAATTCCCCATTATTTGTTATGCTGTGTATTGTTATTTCCAGTCAGGCACTTCTTTGATGGCCCAGGGGTCCTATTATTTATAGTCTGTCATCTCTCTGGACAGCCCAGGGGTCCTAATGGGTTTAAATACAGCGGCCATCTTGCCGCCCATGTGTTCCATTGCTGTCTGCTTTCCCAGTGAGAGAGTGCGTTCATGAACTAAGTAAGTCACCAATAGCCTACAAATATAGTAGTGATGGCGAGATGAAGCTTCATGAAGCATTGAGGCTTTCCATCCAATAGTACCACACATGTGTCGAAGCTTCATGGTGCATTTGCTCTACTATGCCATCAAGTGGACAATAAATGTAGAACAGGCAGAGTGATGATGATGCCAATAAACAAATAATAATGTGTCTGTTTTTCTAACAGAATGATGGCAGGGACAGAGGAGAAAGTGCTTGTGTTACTACAACATTCTATAATTTAATATAGTGTGTTTTTCTAACAGAATGATGGCAGGGACAAGTGCTTGCTTCATTCATTTTTATTCAGAAAAAGCAACTCAAAATCGACATGCCATCCTGCATTTGGATCATACAGATGTGATCAGATTAGGCACAGCAAGTTAGACATTACAGCAAGTTTATATTTAACGGAGATGATATCATATGGTCACCTTTTTTGCGTTGTGTTTAACTTTCTTCGATGCCCCGAGGGAGTTTAGAACCCGGGTCTGTGACACGGGCGACAGGTGACAGCACAGACCGCTACACCAAGGTGAATTCACTCTTCATGACGTGTAAAGTGTGTCTTTTTATGTGGAGTGAGTTTAACTCGCAGTACCGCTACTCGCCAGCCACTTCACAACGCTTGAAGTCCATCGTGACTGACAGTGCCTCGCGCTACCATCTGTTATATATATGTTGGGATTATTAGGATGCACATTCATTTGTCTTTCCCAGTACTCCACGGGATTCTCCAACGCAAAGAAACTCGTAATGAATTCCTATGTCGACACTTGTGTTGCGGGGATGTTCCGGGGAACATAGGGATGATCCCGTGTTGGAGACGCGTTGCGCACCAACCCCGAAGCCATTTCCTGAATCAGTGACGCGGAGTGAGGCTTCGGGGGCGGTACCCACCGGAGTGGGGCTTCGGGGGCGGTACCCACCGGAGTGGGGCTTCGGGGGCGGTACCACCCGGACCGAGGCTTCGGACGTCATCAGTACGTCACCTGATACGCGCTTCGATACAGGCTCCACTTAAAAAAAGCTGGATTGCTCGACACAAGCTCCGGAGCCTCGCTTCAAACGTCACATCACTAAAATATAGTGCCTATGGTAATGATAGATACATGTCATATGTAGCCTGCCTTATGTGTTGAGATGCTGTGACATGCATGTGTGACTATGATTTGGTTTGCTACGTTGTGTTAATTCATGCTGCTAATTGAGCTATGCTAATGCCAATAATGCTATAGCATCTCTTCAGTTGTGTGTTCTGGATGCCATTGCATTCTGCCATTTACTTGTTATGTTTGGTCCATGCGGCCGATGCTAATATGCTAGATAGCATCTTTTCAGTTGTGTGCATTATGTTTGGTCCATGCGGCCAATGCTAATATGCTAGATAGCATCTTTTCAGTTGTGTGCATTATGTTTGGTCCATGCGGCCAATGCTAATATGCTAGATAGCATCTTTTCAGTTGTGTGCATTCTGCCGATTACTTGTTATGTTTGGTCCATGCGGCCGGTGCTAATATGCTAGATAGCTTCTTTTCAGTTGTGTGCATTATGTTTGGTCCATGCAGCCAATGCTAATATGCTAGATAGCATCTTTTGCTGTGTGTGTTCAGGTTATGATTAATAAGTATGTACCTCTGTTAATTATTGTGTGTTCTGCTTATCTGTTGCAGAACACCACTCACTCAATCTTTGATTGCTCCATCCAGCCTTACGACCTGGATGGAAGCATTCTTGAGATATCACTCAACAACAGAATCCTTAATAAAATACGAAAGGACTGTTCTCTGTGTCTGCGTCCGCTCTCTGACCGGGGTGTGCCGTTCTGGATGAAGTGGCTCCAGCAAACCTTGCAAACAAGCATTATATCTTCAATATTGGTCCTTCGAGCTGGAGAACTTCACCCACAACGGCGCCATGGACACGCAGAGCACAGCAGCAGATGGAAATGGAAGACGAGGAGGAAGGCTGCGACAGCTTCCAGCACACCTGCAAGGCTATCTGGTTAGCTTACCACAGTCCCTCATGCCTCATACTACACCGCCTCTACCAGAGGACAGCGAAGGTGCCACCGCACAGCAGCTGCGGTCACTCAACCTGCAGACCGAGTTTGCAGCTACAGGTGACCAGCTCCACACTGCGCTCGGGCCCCCTCCCTGCCTCTCATTGCCGGGAGCAGTCGATCAGACTCGACACTGGGACCTATCACCGTATGCTAACACCCGGCCTGACCAGCGGGAAGTGTGTGTGGGGCTCACATCACCATCCCCATCAGAGCAGAGCCACCACAGTCGAAGCCTAACAGGTGGCACCTCTGACGCAAGAGGACCTTGTTCTACCATGCCCCTACGCCTTCCACCACCATTGTCACATCATAGTCTGGGCGTCCCACCCAACCGCTCACCATGGTCGAGCTCGCTGCCACTAATACCTCTGCTGTGCCCAACAACTGCAACGTTACAGTCTCAAGCCACAACCTGTACACTGGGCCAAAGGCAGCAAGCCTACATGTCGACTCAGTCTCTACCGCCGACAGTAACCTCCGTACCGCTGTTCGGGGCAGCTCCGAGGCCCCCAGCCCCCACCGCGATGAGTCTGGTCATGCCACAGTCTGACTTCGAGGTGATGCAAGCAGTGGGTCACGTGGGCCAGCAAATGCCAACGGTACCGAGTTACCAGCCTCCCTACCAGTCAAACCAGCCTGTGTCATCGACTGTGGAGAGAATGCATGGCAGCACACCAGCGGCCGCACAGACCCGGTATGAGCTTACGCCAATGAGATCTGCATATCAAGTGCATCAAAATACTACAGCTACGCCTGCACAGCCTAATTATCAACCTCAGACTGCAACAGCACTCTACCCTGCACGATGGTTACCCACTGCAGCTGCTCTCCAGCCAGTGGGCCAACATACAGCAGGTGCACCTCAGCAGTCTACCTATCAACTACCCTCCTGGACAGCGCCGCCTTCACCATTCACAACCGCTGTCGCAGCAGCGAGGGCATATCAGCCTCCACCAGTATTCCCTGCTCAGCAAGCGTATCAAGCGCTGCCGCACCAGCTGAGCCACCATCAACAATCATCATATCTGCCTCCACCAATCAACACTGCTCAGCGATTGCATCAAGCACTGCCGTACCAGCAGAGCCATCAACAACCAGCATATCAGCCTCCACAAGCCATCCCTGCTCAGCAAATGTATCAACCACTGCCGCACCAACTGAGCCACCATCCACAACCAGTGTATCAGCCTCAGCCTGCTGCATCGACTCAGCCAGCCTATCAGCTGGTGCATCCAACACCTGGTCCAGCACCCTATTATTTTGTACCAGTTCCACCGGTCCAGTATGTCCGTCAGCCTCGGTATACATCCCTACAGGATTCATACGCTCTCCAGCCTCCACGGCAGCCGGTCCCTGTACCTAAACTGCCTAAACTGGTCCATGACAGCGAGAAAGAATTCACTGACCTTAAGATGGCGCTGGACCACCTACTCGATGCCCACACTGAACTTTCTGAGCACTACAAGTACCGTGTACTTATGGAGCAGCTGGTTCTGGATGAGGCTAAGCTAATAGCCCAGTCCTGCAGGCATTACGCGCAACCCTACACCGCCGCCATGCAGGCCTTGCAGCGGCAATATGGACAGCCACATCAGCTTGCACAAAGCGAGATTGCCGCAATACTGAACGCTCCTGATCTCAAAGCAGGAGATACCAAAGCCTTCCAGAGCTTCGCCCTTAGCATCGACTTGCTAGTGGGAATGCTGACATCGCTGGAAAGACCTAACGGGATGGAAGTCATGTCGACCGGCCATGTGGACCGGCTCCTTAGTAAGCTCCCTAAGCAAGTGAGGGACGGCTTTGTGGAGCACCTACTGGCTCAAGGTCGCCTCAACACGACTAGCCTAAACCCGTACAACCTTCGAGACCTCGCTGACTGGCTCAGGGTAAAGGCCGAAGCTCAAAGACTGTCAGAGAGAATGGCACAGCGCCATCGGATGGAAGGGACACAGTTCTCTAACAGAGACAAGCAAGTTCCCCCACCCAGACCTTGCAACCAGCCTTTCTCGGTTTATTATGGCTCCGCCAAGCCTAAACAAGACAACCACCAGCCTGTTGAGACATCTCAATCGGGAGCCAAGAAGCAGAAGTTCAAGAGGATGTGTCTCTTCTGTAGGAGTGCCGAGCACTACCTATCGCAGTGTCCGGACATTGTCCAATGCTCGCCGGGAAAGGTTGAGAAGTGGATAGCAAATGGCAAACGTTGTCGTAATTGCGGTCGTACCAGCCATGAGCAAGATGCCTGCACCTTGAGGACAGCATACAGTGAGTGCCAGGAGGTCCACCTCAGAGTTCTCCATGCCATCGCCAAGCCGGGTCCCCGTGCCTACCTCATCACACCAAAGGATGGTGCCTCGCTCTCCAACCCCAGACGAGGAGGAAAGGTGTACCTCAAGGTGGTACCAATCATCATTACTAACGGAAGCAAGTCACTGCACACTTATGCGATCCTAGACGATGGAGCCGAACGCACGATAATACTGCCAGCTGCAGCTCGACACCTGGACCTTAAAGGCGGAGCGGAGTCCCTTGCACTGCGGACAATTCGCCAAGACGTGGCTCGCCTCACTGGCAAGTCAGTGGACTTTCACGTGGCCTCCCTGACTCATCCTTCTGAACAGCACCTGGTGAAGGGTGCCTTCACAGCGGGTCGATTAGCCCTGTCGGAGCAGTCTTACTCTGTGACTGCACTTCAGCAGTGGCGAATCCTTGTGGAAGCCAACGGAAGCCATGCCTCCCTATAAATTTCATATCAAATTATGAAATATGAAATATAAAAAAAAAAAAAAAAATTAAAATATAATTTTTTTTTAATATAGTTTACATTCATTTTCATCTGTGCATCTGTGTTTTTTTTTTTTTTTTTTTTTTTAATGTCTCCCTCTTCTCCTTCTCACTCCCTCTAACACACTGTCAGACTGTGCTCACTACTGCAGCTAGTATAGGAGAGAAGCAGTGGGTAGGTCTCTTTCTCCAGGCTTCCAGCATTATAGAGTGAGTCCAAACTCCAAATCCGATCCTAGCCAATCAGATTCGAGCTGACTGCCACTGGGCCACACCCTAAAAGTTTAAAACGGAGCTGGGAGGAAGACGTTCAGCATAATATTCCACCTGGAGGCGGGGCAGGTGCCATATTTTCCCCTCTGCACTCTGAACATTGTATTAACCCGTAACTGTTCCCACGGGCCGAATATTGCCCCGATCCTCGCGAGATTAAATCCACGGGGACCTCTCGGCGTGCCGAAGCTTTTCCTAAATCACTTCCATCATCGAAAACGAGGGGAAAAGGTCGGCTCGCGACCCTGAAAATGTCGCGTGATTTTAAAAACGCTGTATTAAGTGAGCCTATTATGGGATCCACGCGAGCTTTCTATCGTGGAAACATCTGGGCGTCCCGCAACTTTTACTGATTCACATGTACTGTAGCCCCTAAAATGCTTAGAAAAGGAAAACAGAAAGCGTGGAATAAACTCGCCGAAACGGAAAAGTGTCCCACGGGCGCACCGTGATTCCGATCCGCGTGAAAATATTCACGGCCATAGAGGAGACCGTGGGACACCTTTTTGCAACCGAATATGTGTCTCGAATTTGCTCCCACGCGGCGCGCAAAATCGCGCAAGGAAAAATCGGACCAAAAATTAACCAATGCTCCAGCAGTATTAATGACCCTGATGTAAACAAGACAAACGTCTTTCTCTGGTCTGCATCCCCTTATACAATTGTGTGTGAATGAATGAATGAATGAAAACTTTATTAACAGATTGCAGAATGGGTACAGTACAGTACAGCTCAATACATACAATTGTTAAGGGGATGCAGACCAGAGAAAGACTTTCGTCTTGTTTACATCAGGGTCCCCCATTTTCAATTCATCGTAAATGTGTATTGAGCCGTACTGTATTGTACCCATTCTGCAATCTGTTAAATAAATAAAAATAACGTTTGACTGGCCGCCGAGCCATACTGTAGTGTACATGGTGACTGCTTGACTTAAAAAAAAAAAAAAAAAAAAAAAAAAAAATTATTAATAAAAATATTGAATAATTTTTTTTTTAATAATTTTTTTTGGCTTCCCCTGTTATTTTACCCACGCGACGCCACTGCACTTCAGGAAAGCTATCGCCACCTGAGGGGGCTCCCATTGCAGGACTTCAGTAAAGTGCATCCACTACTGCTAATTGGTGCAGACTGCACCCATCTGATCACATCCCAAGAACCCATCAGATTCGGCCCCAAAGGTGGACCCGCAGCAGTCCACACAGCGCTCGGCTGGGCACTCCAAGGCCCAGATGGTCTTGCGTCGCATGCTACTTCATGCTACTTTACCTCTCTCACGTCTGCACCGGACGACCTCTATCAACACGTTGAGCGTCTCTGGCAGCTTGATGTGCTTCCATTTAGAAGTGAAAAGCTAGCAGTAAGGTCCCGTCTGGACCACGAGGCTGTGGGCATCCTGGAAGCACGCACTGAGAGGGTGAAGGTTGGTGACACACTCCGATACGCCACGCCTCTGCTCCGCGTAAAGGACGCGCCACCACTGAAAGCCACTGCCGAAGCAGTCATGCCAATGCCCCGTAGCACAGAGCAAAGACTGGTAGGAGATCCAGCTAAGGCTCAAATCACTGGAGCAGAGATCAAAAAGCTCGATGGAGGATGTGCTGCCAAGCTGGGTGAAGAAGCGGTAAATGAGTCTGACGAGTCATGGTTCACCCATCACGGGGCGGCGGCCGACTCCTCCTTACCTCAACCTAACCTGCATGACACCAAAGTCTTCCTTCTGAAGACCAGCCAGGCGGACTGCTTCCCAGAGGAATTTAAGTGTCTCAGAGCTGGAAACCCAGTACTGCCCAGTAGTAAGCTCAGTACGCTCTCACCAGAGATGGATCATACAATGGGTCTTCTCCAAATTGGTGGACGCTCTTGTCACCTGGACACCTCCTGTTCTACTGACATCCACCCCATAGTTCTCGATCCTGGCCATGCAGTGACGAAACTCATCAAGGGTGTAGATGCCCGCCTACTCCACCCAGGGCCCGATAGGGTCTTCGCAGAGACCAGGCACCAGTACTGGGTCCTGTGGGGAAGACGGGCCATCAAGCATCATCAGAGGACCTGCACAGGATGTAGGAAGTGGAGGTGGGAGCCGGTGGTTCCGATGGTGGCAGACTTGCCTCCTGCCCGGTCGCGGCCCCTTAAGCCGCCATTATGTGACACCAAACAGGTTGCTGATGGGGCGGCGGGACGCCTCCCTGCCACAAGTGTCCTACGCTCCCGACCCGACTGTGGCACACGATGTCGACAATCCATAGACCTCGGTAGCCACTAAGGGAATTTGACTGTTTACATAATAGCTATGCTATTCTTGGGGCGGCTGTTGTAAATTCCCCATTATTTGTTATGCTGTGTATTAGGGGTGGACGGTATGGTCTAAAATTTATATCACGGTATAATTTGAAGCATAGACGGTAACGGTATATATCACGGTATCATCGTTTTTGATGAAAAAAAAAATATTTTATATAATTTTTTATTTTTTTTTATAAAATATATATATTATATAATTAGACTTGTACTTGTATTATCTGCGAGACATCGCCACCACGCAACAAGCTCCACTGTCTGTGTGTACTCTAGTAGCCTCCAGCTACGGCCAGGATTCTCTGGAGCTGCACCTGGACCCATACTCGAGTAGCCTCGAGCAGAGCTACGGCCAGGATTCTCCGGCGCTGCACCTGGACCCTATTGGCATAACGTTACTTAACTGTGCTCAGCAAGCCCTCAGCTCGAATACGCATCGAATCAGTGTTATAAGACATTGATATCAGGAGCTATCTGTAGCTACTGCTAGCCGGATATATAACGTTAATACAACGCCTCAGTGAATTATTTAGTTCAATGGGACATTTCGTTTTGAACAGTGAACTAGCTTGCGCTAACGTGAGCTAACAGGTAGCATACACGTCTCTCTACTAGACTTTGTGGAGCGTTTGTTGATGTCAGGAGCTATCGGTAGCTGGCCGACTAGATACCGTTCGGTTAGACAATGCCTCATCATGTATTAAACTAAAAGTGAATAGTTGACTGGGTCATTTTGTAACGGTAGCTAAGCTAACGTTAGCTCAGGGAGACGCCGCCGTCTTCCCGTGTCTATACGTTACTATATGAATTGAAAATGGGGGACCCTGATGGAAACAAGACAAACGTCTTTCTCAGGTCTGCATCCCCTTAACAATTGTATGTATTGAGCCGTACTGTATTGTACCCAGGGCCGCCTGGGAGAAATGCGAGGCCCTGTGCGAGATTTAACGCGAGGCCCCCCCCCCCCCCCAAAAGGTAAAAAAAAAAAAAGAAAAAAAAAAATTATATATATATATATATATATATATTTTTTTTTTTTTTTTTTTTATACAGTCAACATATTCTTAAATAATAGCGCTGCCCGAGGCGGGGCATGATACAGTCAACATATAGCAAAAGAGAGAGCGAGAGAGAGCTCCCGTTCTACAGTCAATATACAGTGTACAGAGAGAGAGAGAGAGAGAGAGAGAGAGACACATTGGAAAGAAATTGAAATGCTATTTGGCCCTAAACAGAGAGTACACAGTGGCAGAATACCTGAGCACTGTGACTGAAGATCCTTGAGCACAGCCTAGCCATCGAGAAAGGCCGCCATAGGCAGACTGTGTGTGTTAGAAAGAGAGAGAGAGAGAGAGAGAACATGTGTGTTTGTCATGTGTGTGTGTGTTAGAGAGAGACTATAGCATGTATGAGAGATTCAAAAGGACAAAGATCAACAATCCAACAAGAAGAGCGTCTATACCAGAGAAACCAAAGCAGCAAGGAGCCAATGGCCGACATCAGCTAAATAGGCTAGCCAGGTACTGTGACACCAGGCCACGTGACACACAGCTTTGGCCAACGGCCCAACGCTACCCAAGCTACACAAACGACCATTCACACACAGCACATGTCGTATCTCCAAATGTTGTGAAGTAGCATATGTTTTGCCTGGAAAAAAACAGTTATTAACAAAACATTCGGGAGGGGAAGGAAGGAAGAGTGGGGTAATGTCATGACATTTTACCTGCACGAGGAACACAGGTCTCCACGTTGACGAAAGGCCTCTCGCTGTCGGGACAAAGCTATGGCCAGAGCCTTGTCATGGTGCAGGCCCGACTACATCTTCTGTCAAAGATGATGTCGTAGTCAGAGTGCCAGGGCCTGCTATTCTCAAGGCTAACTGATAGCATCAAACGAACGTTCCCAGCTGACGCTAAACAGCTAACTGGCTAACAGTTAGCTCAATCAGGCACCTGGCTGCATGTAGTAGCCGCATAGCTTGCTTCTGCGTTAGCTAACAGCTAACAAGCTATGCGGCTACTGTCTACATACAGCCAGGTGCTCTCAGCAGACACAGACAGTTAGCTACTAGTAGTACTATATATTAGCTAGGTCGACCAGTTTGGCTCCAGAAAGAGAGAAAGATAGATAGGTCAGGACAGGTCCACGGCGGGTATTTAATCATAGGTTGACTCACATAACGCAGTATCAATGAATGCGGCGCGGCCGGCGCCAATGGTGAAGTTGGAAGGAGACTTGGCCCACGGTGTAATTCTTCTTCTTCTTCTTCTTCGAGTACTTTCCGGCAGACTGGACACCTTTCGGCATATTGCTGCCTAACAGATTTATCTGCTCACAAGTTCTCTTCTCCTTCTTTTGAAAAGACATCCACTCGCCTCGCTCCTCTGAATAGCGCTGAATTATCTACCTCGTGTGTCTTCTTCTTCTATTTGGTATTACGGCGGTCGGCGGACGGGCCGGAAACACTATCCTAAAATCTGTAGAGCAGCAAATCCGCAGAAACCGGAAAACTGCAGTCTGCAGAGCCAGGAAGTCAGACACATTCTACAAACGTGTCTAATGTGAAATATATAAGCATATAAGCAAAACTAGATTTTAGGTCTGTGATGAAAAAGGGCCTCGCGGGAAGGGGGGCCTCGCAAAAAAAAAAAAAAAAAAAAAAAATAATAAAAAAAAAAAAAAAAAAAAAATATTTTTTTTTGCGAGGCCCCCCTTCCCGCGAGGCCCTGTGCGACCGCACTGCTCGCACACCCCCTGAGGCGGCCCTGATTGTACCCATTCTGCAATCTGTTAAATAAAGTTCTCATTCATTCATTCATTCCCGTCCCACTAGACTACTAGACCCGTGTTTACATGCGTGCGGTAGGGGCTGGCACGCCCACTGCGCGAAGCCTCCTAAATAACTTTTTCCAGTTCGCACATATCTATTATCTATGACTAATTCTATCTATTTTTAGGGGCAAATGCGAGTGAAATAGTCGCGCTGTGGTTACATGACGTCATTGCTATTTTAGAGCTGCCCTACCGGTTACACGGTATAGTCAAAATCCATACCGTAGAGCAAATTCATACCGTTTATACCGTATACCGTTTATACCGTCCACCCCTACTGTGTATTGTTATTTCCAGTCAGGCACTTCTTTGATGGCCCAGGGGTCCTATTATTTATAGTCTGTCATCTCTCTGGACAGCCCAGGGGTCCTAATGGGTTTAAATACAGCGGCCATCTTGCCGCCCATGTGTTCGATTGCTGTCTGCTTTCCCAGTGAGAGAGTGCGTTCATGAACTAAGTAAGTCACCAATAGCCTACAAATATAGTGCCTATGGTAATGATAGATACATGTCATATGTAGCCTGCCTTATGTGTTGAGATGCTGTGACATGCATGTGTGACTATGATTTGGTTTGCTACGTTGTGTTAATTCATGCTGCTAATTGAGCTATGCTAATGCCAATAATGCTATAGCATCTCTTCAGTTGTGTGTTCTGGATGCCATTGCATTCTGCCATTTACTTGTTATGTTTGGTCCATGCGGCCGATGCTAATATGCTAGATAGCATCTTTTCAGTTGTGTGCATTATGTTTGGTCCATGCGGCCAATGCTAATATGCTAGATAGCATCTTTTCAGTTGTGTGCATTATGTTTGGTCCATGCGGCCAATGCTAATATGCTAGATAGCATCTTTTCAGTTGTGTGCATTCTGCCGATTACTTGTTATGTTTGGTCCATGCGGCCGGTGCTAATATGCTAGATAGCTTCTTTTCATTTGTGTGCATTATGTTTGGTCCATGCGGCCAATGCTAATATGCTATATAGCATCTTTTGCTGTGTGTGTTCAGGTTATGATTAATAAGTATGTACCTCTGTTAATTATTGTGTGTTCTGCTTATCTGTTGCAGAACACCACTCACTCAATCTTTGATTGCTCCATCCAGCCCTACGACCTGGATGGAAGCATTCTTGAGATATCACTCAACAACAGAATCCTTAATAAAATACGAAAGGACTGTTCTCTGTGTCTGCGTCCGCTCTCTGACCGGGGTGTGCCGTTCTGGATGAAGTGGCTCCAGCAAACCTTGCAAACAAGCATTATATCTTCAATACTACTAGTTATGTACTTTAATTACTGGCCATACAGTACATGAATATATATGGTGAACACCCACACAAGAATACGGCATTGACACATAAAGTTCTATTTGGAGGGTATTTATTATTATTAAGCAACGTTAGGTTACAGATTGAGAATTAGGCTCGCGCTTGTATGGCGAAGAACACACGTAAAGTCAATCAAGAGCATAAGTCAATGAGAATAGTATGAATACTAGGATGGGTCTAAGCTGACGCCACTTGTGGTATAGCAATTACATAGGACACACTGGTACCAGCTGGAGACACTGGGGGGTTCCCTCCGGGGTGTAAGGCCGGTAGGGGTAGAGGAATGTTCGGGTACAAAGTCTGGGTCAACGAGGAATAACGAGGCTCCAGAGACAGGAGCCGGTGCATGTACTCCCTTGCTCAGCAGACAAAGCAACAGTTGTAATCCAAGATGCTCAAATAGCATTGACGACAGCTAGCCAGCCTCTTCCTAGAGGCGGGCCCGATTGATGATCCTCACGGGGGTAAATCCCAAACGACAGTGGGATCGACGGTTCTCTTCTCCAGCGGTCACGGTCCCAAAGCAATATAATCCAACCAGAAATGGTTCTGCATTCGCCGGTGTAGATTCTCCTGTGTACTATACTTCACATTAAACTAGGTTGAACTTGACGTTACTTCACTAAACTCTGACACTTTTACTATTCTATTCGCACATGTTCTAAGTGCTCTATTTAGACGCAAGGTTGCTCACTTCACTTGCACGTTGACTCGTGGTGAAGGTCTTACTAGTAATGAACGAATTGCTGCTGTTTACACCTGCGCCGTATTTATACTTAAGTGACAATCTAGTTCCAAACTAAGCACTTTGGTCCTGAATCACTACACTGCCAAAAGCATGTTCTAACATGCCCCAAACTCGCCCACTGCACCTGTCTGAGTACGAGACTGCCTGGAGCCTGGGGGCACTGTCCAATAGGAGAACGAATATTACTCTGGTTTGTGCACAGGTAAAGGGATATTCCGTGTATATATACAAATAATATACAAGGGATATCAAACGATATACAAATATTATACAAGGGATATCAAGCAATAAATATATATATTCGGTTTAATCTGACCCTTTGTAACAGCCGCCTCCTAATTAGTCCGCACCTAATTAGTTAAAGCGAAGACAGATTAATAGTCCTGTCAACTACTCAATGTCTGTTGTGGGGAGTAGGGAAATTCACAAAGTCAGTGGGTCATGGTCGTCATCAGGGGAGTCAGGGGGCCTCGGCAACTCTATCAGCCTCGCCATGGGTCGGGTGTAGGTCCGTCCCTGGACAATAACTTCTGCCGCTCTGACCTTTCCGTCGGCACCAGTGATCACTTTGCTTACGTGGCCGGCCGGCCACGCAGCTCGGGGTAGTGACTGGTCTATGATCATAACGACTGTGTCCACTTTTAAGTTGTCCCTGTCCTTGACCCGCTTCTGACGGGCTGGAAGGGAGGGTAGGGGGCTTAGGAGGAATCGGGCCTGAGACTGGTTGTTCTGTGCTTGGCTGTGTCTCCACATCCTCCGTCTGTTCCTCTTGTTCGGTCTGTACCCCATCTGGGGAGGGGCCGGTCCCGGCCGCCCCATCAAGAAGTCGCTTGGGGTGCTGGGTTCGAGGTCAGCTACGTCGCTTGGAGCGCAGCTGAGGGGGGTGGAGTTCGGAACTCCCTCTTCTTGGGCCCACGGTTCTCTCACAGGCCTCTCGTCTAATGTCAATAGCCTCTCAATGGGCTGTACGAGAGAGTGGCCGGTGTCGCTCACCTTTGTGTGCAGGCAGCGTGTAGACGTGGGTTGACTGTCAAGTCCGTAGAGGGGGCCCTGGAGTGTCCACGCCAGTCGGGTCTGAACCGCGACTGGGCATCCTTTGGGTCCGATGTGGGCCGCCTCAATTGGGAGAATGAGGTCCGCGTGGTCGGAGCCTATGAGCAGGGTCGGTGTGGCGCCGTCGATGAGCGGTATAGGTAGTCTGCGTAGGTGCTCGTACTTCGCCATCAGCTGTGGGATGGGGTAGGTGTACTGTGACAGGCCTATGTTGTGGCTGGTGAAGACGTTGGTGATGCTATACTGCTTCTCGGGCTGCTCGACCGCTGCTATCGTGAAGGAGACATTTTCACCCTTTATGGTCTTCTGGTCTCTTCTAATGGTACGGATTGTCATTGTTCCTTTGGCACCCCGCAGGCCCAACTGGTCTGCGGCGGAAGCGAGAAGGAGAGTCTTTTCAGACCCATCGTCTAGGACGGCGTAAGTGTCCAGGACCTTGTCCTCGTAACTCAGGAGCACTCTGACCACTTTGATGAGCACTCGGGGGGTCCCGCTATGCTGGTCTATGTGGAGCACTCCTGTTGGTGGGTTGCCTTGGATCTTCTGTAGTGGTGCCGACTCGCGGTAGTCCGAGTAGCACCGTGACTCCCAGTGTCTGCTGTAGCAGTCAGGACACCAGGGGGCGGTCCTATGGATCTTCGGTAGTGGTGCCACCGCCTCGGCCTGATACATCACCGTGACGGGCCCACTTTGGTTTCCTGGCGGACGCTTGTTGATGTCGTGCAGGACCTCCAAGTGGGCGCCGTCGCACTTGCTGCATTTCTTCTTTAAACGGCACTCAGCTGCCATATGGCTGCGCGCGCAGCGGAAGCAGCGGCGGTTGGCTTTGATCCACTGACTCACCTCGTCAGTGGTCAGCTTCTTGAAAGTGTCACATTGATACAGCCGATGTTCCTTTTCACAGTACTGGCATACAATCTTCCACTCCCCCTTGGTCGGGGGGTTGCTGTGGTTCTCGTGCTGCGGCACTGACTCGGCCTGGTGCATAACGGTCACTCACCGGCGGTTATCGTTGGACCTCCGAGGTCCATCTCTAGGGCTAGAGTCACTCCACACGAACGTGTCCAGTCGTAGGCTGCTGACCTCCCTGGCGAGGAAATCAGCTAGGTCTAGGAGGGATGCTTCTGGGCCGTTGGGGTCGCGGTGGTCTATCTGCCGCCGAAAACACTCTTGGCGGGCTGGAGGGAGCTTCTCCAGTATTCGCTCCACATTAGAGTTTGCATATAGTTCATGTCTCCCTTTCTCCTTTTGGGACCCCAGCATCCCTACTAGGGATTGTACCTTGATAGAGAGGTCATCCAGTGCTCTATTGTCTTTGGCTGGGGGGAGGCGGTCGATATCTCTTATTTCTTGTATCACGTAGTCCCATATGCGTCCATAACGCTGGTCGAGGGCCACTAGAGCCGCGGAGTATGGGGTGCTTGAGTTGGAATATGCCAACGCTATGTTATGCGCTCTGGGCACCTTAAGATGCTTGAGGAGGATGGCATATTTGTACGACTCGTCGGGGACGTCGGACATCATAGTCTCCAAGCACATCCGTAATTCCGTGTACTGTGCTCTGTCCTCGCGCGTAAAGTCTGGGAACGTCGGTGTGCCAAGGTACAATGCCATGGATGGCTGGCACATCGGTGAGCGTAGGGGCAGAGGCCTCCTGGGCGAGTCTCCCCGTACGTGTTGTCGTGGGTTGGTACTTGGTGGGTACCAGAGGCCGGGTACCCAGGTGCTGTTCCTCGGTGCTGACTGTACGTCAAACTCACCCGTGAGTTGGGTCGGGGGTTTGTAGTGCAGTGACTCGGGGCTGACGTCGGGGCTGTACTGGGCCTCCTGGTCCAGAGTACGTTGCTGCTGGTGGGCTTGACTTTCCTCCTCTTCCTCTTCCTCTTCTAGGTCCTGGAGTCTTCTAGTCAGTCTCTCGGCTACGTAGGCCGGTTCTTCCCGGTGGCTGGGTCTCGTATGGACCGGTCGGGGAGGGGGGTCGGAGACGTAGACAGGATCCTCCTGTTGGCCGGGTCCCGGGTCGCTTCGTCGGGCAGGGGAGTCGCAGACGTAGACAGGATCCTCCTGTTGGCCGCGTCCCGGGTCGCTTCGTCGGGTAGGGGAAGGTGCCCTAGACCCTTGTCGTGATGATCTCCGGGAGCTCCGTGCGGAGAGAGGGGGTGTCGCCCTGGCAATCAATTGTTCTCTGCGCCTGCAGCCGGTCGCGCTCTGCTTCGCGCTGGGCATGGGCGGCATCGCGCTCTGCTTCGCGCTGGGCATTGGCGGCGTCGCGCTGTGCATTGACGGCGTCGCGCTGTGCATCGCGCTGGGCATTGGCGGCGTCGCGCTGTGCATTGGCGGCGTCGCGCTGTGCATTGGCGCGGTCTCTTTCAATGTTCTCTTCCGTCTGAAGGCGTCTCTCGTCCAGTCTTATGCGGTCGTCTTCACTCCTTTGTTGAGCCTGGAGGCGCTCGCGTTCGGTTGCAGAGTGTTCGCGCTCACTAAGGGTCTTTGCTTGAAGCCGGTCGCGTTCACCCTGAAGTCGGTCTCTTTCGGTGGAGGCTGCCAGTGTGGCGATCAAGGCTTGCGCCAGTATCTGGTCTGCCTGGCTGGGGGATGACACTGACGGAGGTGATCGGCTTCTGACAGAGCTCGTTGGAGATCTGTTCTCCTGGCGCGCCCCGAGGTCCATCTCCTGGGCGCGCTTCTCTTCTCTTGGTTGTGTGTCGGGTTCTGTCCCTGGAGCGCTTTCTTTATCCTGGAGCGCTCTGGGGACTATCCCGGTGACGTTGTCTGGAGGTATAGTCATGTCATGTCCCACCTGGTCCCCCCCGTGAGCTGAGTCAGTTTGGTCTGAACCCACTGGGGTCTCTACTGGTCGGGTCGCCTGGTGGATAGGATTTGACATGCTTTGACTATCCGCTTTATCCGTATTTAACGTCTGTTTAGATAAGCTAGGTGGTAGAACGACAGCGAATTCCTCCAGATAGGGAGGTGGCTGACGTTTGCGCTGCGGGCGTTCTAGCTTGGGAGAGCCGCTTGGGGAGTGTTCACCGCTGGCCATGGTTAATATCAATATTATATTAAATATTACACTGATACCCTCCGGCTCAAAGGACCAATTGTAACTGAGGGGTACAATTCCCTGACTGTATTAAATATTGTGATATATTAAACCACTACTAGTTATGTACTTTAATTACTGGCCATACAGTACATGAATATATATGGTGAACATCCACACAAGAATACGGCACTGACACATAAAGTTCTATTTGGAGGGTATTTATTATTATTAAGCAACGTTAGGTTACAGATTGAGAATTAGGCTCGCGCTTGTATGGCGAAGAACACACGTAAAGTCAATCAAGAGCATAAGTCAATGAGAATATTATGAATACTAGGATGGGTCTAAGCTGACGCCACCTGTGGTATAGCAATTACATAGGACACACTGGTACCAGCTGGAGACACTGGGGGGTTCCCTCCGGGGTGTAAGGCCGGTAGGGGTAGAGGAATGTTCGGGTACAAAGTCTGGGTCAACGAGGAATAACGAGGCTCCAGAGACAGGAGCCGGTGCATGTACTCCCTTGATCAGCAGACAAAGCAACAGTTGTAATCCAAGATGCTCGAATAGCATTGACGACAGCTAGCCAGCCTCTTCCTAGAGGCGGGTCCGATTGATGATACTCACGGGGGTAAATCCCAAACGACAGTGGGATCGACGGTTCTCTTCTCCAGCGGTCACGGTCCCAAAGCAATATAATCCAACCAGAAATGGTTCTGCATTCGCCGGTGTAGATTCTCCTGTGTACTATACTTCACATTAAACTAGGTTGAACTTGACGTTACTTCACTAAACTCTGACACTTTTACTATTCTATTCGCACATGTTCTAAGTGCTCTATTTAGACGCAAGGTTGCTCACTTCACTTGCACGTTGACTCGTGGTGAAGGTCTTACTAGTAATGAACGAATTGCTGCTGTTTACACCTGCGCCGTATTTATACTTAAGTGACAATCTAGTTCCAAACTAAGCACTTTGGTCCTGAATCACTACACTGCCAAAGGCATGTTCTAACATGCCCCAAACTCGCCCACTGCACCTGTCTGAGTACGAGACTGCCTGGAGCCTGGGGGCACTGTCCAATAGGAGAACGAATATTACTCTGGTTTGTGCACAGGTAAAGGGATATTCCGTGTATATATACAAATAATATACAAGGGATATCAAACGATATACAAATATTATACAAGGGATATCAAGCAATAAATATATATATTCGGTTTAATCTGACCCTTTGTAACAGTAATCATTAAACAAAGGGAGCACAGGTTATTCAATCATTATCAAGATATAATTATATATGCTCAACCAATATTACTCTTAGTTCTCACTCAGGGTGCAACAAAGTCCTGATGCCAACTAGGCTTGTTTCTTGCACGCGACTGTGCTGGAGTGTGACCACTGAGCGCTGTCAGGGCAGGGCGGATCCCTAAGTCCTGCTCATCTGGAGTGTTCGAAGTGTGAGCCAGACGGGATGCGTTCCATTTCTTTCCATCACTGAACAGAAAGGTGCTTTTGCCAATCTTCTTTTTCACTGTCATTGGTGCACTGTATCTCGGGTGTGCTTTGGGGACGTGATGTGGTATTCTAATCCTGACTCTCTCCCCCTCCCGAAAAACAGGTGCACGAGCGCCACGCTTAGCATCTGTGTAGTGCTTCATTTTGGCTTGCTTGTTTTGGACCGTTTCTCTCACAGTCTCGTCCTGTGAACTCACAGTAGGCTGCAAGGGCAGTATGTCCAGTTTGGTGCGCATCTTACGACCGTAAAGCAGTTAATGTGGTGAAACGCCAGTGGTGGCGTGGGGAGTGGCTCTGTATATTTGCAGACAACCCAACACAGCCTCTTTCCACGGTTGAGACTGCTGGATCGCTGTCTGAATGCAACTCCTCAGAACATGATGGAAGCGTTCGACAGCACCATTAGCCGCCGGATAGTAAACTGAAATTTGATTGTAAGCAATGTCTCTTTCCTTGAGGTACTCTGCGAAGGCTGCTGATGTGAATTGAGGTCCATTGTCTGTGACAACGCTCTCTGGGTTACCATGGCAACCGAACACAGAGCTTAGGAACTTGGTTACATCCGTAGTTGTAGCGTTGTGAGAAAAGGCTACCTCTGGCCACTTAGAATAGTAGTCCATCAGTGTGATCGCGTAACGGCAGGCTGGCACAGCCGACTCGAAGGGCCCGACTATGTCGAGGCCTAGCTTCTTCCACGGGCCGTCTGGCAGTGGAACTGGCTGTAATGGTGCAAAATAAATCTTGGTCGTCTTGTCATTAGACTGACAAGAGACACATTTGGATATGTCGGCCTGAACCTGAGCGTCCATCTTCGGCCACCAATAGAGATCCCGCAGACGCTGCTTAGTGCGTACAACCCCCTGGTGGCTCTCGTGTGCCAGTGTGAGCAATGTATGGCGTAAGGACACTGGTGCGATGAGGCGGTTGCCTCTGAGGACGTAATTGTCCTTGACTGACAGTTCCTCTCTGATCTTGAAGTATGCGATCAGATCTTGGCTCACTGATTTCGCTGAGTGAGGCCAACCCCTGTTAATCTGACCACGCAGTGCAGTCACTTCAGGGCAGGTAGAGCAAGCAGCCCCAAACTCAGTCACCAACAGGGCACTGAGTGTAGCAGCGATGTGTGCTACTATCTCGGGCTCCACATCCATGGCAGAGTCAGTAGAAGCAGTAATAGTAGCAGCAGTAGTAGTAGCAGCAGTAGTAGTAGCAGTGTAACGTTCGGGAGACTATCATCCTTAGGATTGTCTCCCACTGTCTACCTGGGTCACTCCTGTTGTTATTGTTCACCTTGTATGTCACCACTGATTGCTGTCATCACTAATTGTCTGTCACACCTGGGTGCTGTCATTGGCTGTCAGACTGCTGCTCCTCATTGACAGCGTGGAATGTTGAGAATGTGACGTATTTAACATTTGCTCTATTCCTTGTTCTTTGCTAGAGCTTCACCTAATACTACGGACGTACCTACCGCTGGACAAGCACAGACAGATATTCTTCTCCCTGTTATTGTTAATGCTTTCCCCTGTTAATAAACAGTACAACTGTTTTGATATAGTAATACATTCTCCGTCTCGTTCTTCTACCTCGACAACATGGAAGTCACTTACCCGTTCGTAACAGAAGCTCTAGCCATCATGACTTCCAACGAGGAGATACGGGACGAGATGGTGAGCCTACGGGACCAGCTCAGGATCATGATGGAGCGGCAGATGGCAGTCGGTGTCGAGCTGGGTCGACTGGGAGATGTTTCCCTGGCTTCTCAGGAGACGGCGGAGACAGCGTTGGCGGCGGTGAACCAGACCCGCTCTACGACATCAACGAGGATATCCACAGCCGGAGGAGCATCATCGATCGGCGGGGAAGGCGAGCGGGGGTATCCGGTGGATCGGGAGGACTACCGAGAGCCACGTCTGCCGGCGCCGGAGCGCTATGGAGGGGCTCCTACCGGCTGCCGTGAGTTTATCGCCCAGTGCTCTCTCATTTTTCAACTACAGCCGCGTACTTTCCCCAGTGATGTGGCGCGGGTAGCCTATATTATAACTCTCCTCACGGGTTGTGCTCTCTCTTGGGCCACAGCGGAGTGGGAGAGTGGGTCTGTGGTCTGCCGCGACGCGGATGCCTTCGCCCTGGAGTTGCGCCGTGTATTCGATACCTCCAGGGTGATTTCCATTTACGAGGCCGGCAGTCGACTTATGTCCTGCCGGCAGGGCATTCGCGCCGTAGCAGACTACGCCATAGATTTCCGTATTGTGGCTCGGGAGGCGGACTGGCCTGAGGTTCCCTGCTGTGTCCATTTTTTGCATGGTCTCTCCACTCGCATGCAGGACGAGCTGGCTACGCGGGAGCTACCCGAACGCCTGGATCTATTGATTAACATGGCCATTCGGTTAGATAATCGTCACCGGGAGAGGGGACGCGAGAGGGAGGCTTCGTCACAGGTACTCTTCCGTCCCTCTCCTAGTGTCGATCGGCCAGCATACCAGCCAATGAGAGAGCACCGGGGCGATGACGAGCCCATGCAGCTGGGAGCGTTGAACCTCTCTGAAGCGGAGAAACAGAGGCGGGTCAACGAGAAGCGCTGTTTTCATTGTGGCCGCACGGGGCATCGCTTCGCCGCCTGTCGGGGCTCGGGAAACGCAGGAGCCCGCTAGGCCTGGGGAAGGTGCTAGCAGGTGGGCATGTCTCTCCGGTCATAAACGTTCACGACTCACGTACTTTTTTTGATGTCACTGTCAGGTGGGGGGATTCTTCTACAACGGCCAAGGCTTTAGTGGATTCGGGGGCTGCGGGCAACTTGATTCATGTGGGGGTGGCTCTAGAATGGGGGGTTCCTTTAGAGACACTAGAGGTGCCCATCCCTGTCCGTTCGCTGGACGGCCGACCGCTTGGTTGTGGATTTGTTACCCAACGCACCGGGAAACTGTGGGTTCAGGTGGCGGGTAGCGAGGGGGAATATTTGAATTTTTTTGTTGTTATGTCTCCTCATTCCGACATTGTTTTAGGCCACCCCTGGCTTGTGCTGCATAATCCTTGTATTAATTGGGCTACGGGTGAACTCTCCATGGGAAGCGGCGTCAGCGCTGACGCTGGCGTGAGTTCATCCGTCCCTCCCCCCCTCCCTCTTTTGTCTCTCTCCAGGTTGACGGTGGACGTTGCAGATTCTTTATTATCCCCCAACCCCGATTTGGCAGGTGTTCCTGCGGTCTATTGTGACCTGGCGGACGTTTTTAGTAAAACGCGTGCTAAAGCACTACCGCCTCATAGACCTTACGACTGCACCATTGATCTTCTACCCGGCGCTTCTCCGCCCCGGGGACGGATGTTCTCTCTCTCCCGCCCTGAGACAGTGTCCATGAACACTTACATTCGAGAGGCATTGTCCGCGGGGCATATCCGACCGTCCACATCCCCTGCAGGCGCTGGCTTCTTTTTTGTGGCTAAAAAAGATGGTGATCAGCGGCCGTGCATAGATTATAGGGGGTTGAATGACGTTTCCATCAAGAACCGTTATCCTTTACCGCTCATGGACACCGCCTTTGAGTGCTTACAGGGGGCACAGGTCTTTTCTAAACTTGACTTACGTAATGCATACAACTTGGTCAGGATTAGAGAAGGGGACGAGTGGAAAACTGCATTTAATACTCCTAATGGGCATTATGAGTATTTAGTCATGCCTTTTGGTTTAGCTAATGCTCCAGCAGTTTTCCAAGCCCTGGTCAACGACGTGCTGCGGGATCTAATTGGGGTGTCAGTGTTTGTATATTTGGATGACATCCTTATTTTTTCTCGCGATATGGTGCAACACCAACTGCACGTTCGTGAGGTGCTTCAACGTCTCCTTAAGCATCAACTGTTTGTTAAGACTGAGAAGTGTGTGTTTCACACTGACACCGTTTCCTTCCTGGGCTTTGTGTTGACGAAGGGCGATCTTCGCATGGATCCAGCCAAGGTGAGTGCAGTCTTGGATTGGCCACGGCCTTCGTCGCTCAAGGAGTTACAACGTTTTTTGGGCTTTGCAAATTTTTACAGGCGCTTTATTCGCAATTTTAGCGCCTTAGTCAATCCATTAACCGCTCTCACTAAGTCCTCTCTCCCTGGCTTTGAATGGTCGCCTAGGGCAGAGTCGGCCTTCTGCGACCTCAAACGTCGATTTACCTCCGCCCCTGTACTGATCCGTCACGACACAGAGGCTCCGTTCATTGTGGAGGTGGATGCCTCTGACACCGCGGTGGGGGGGGTAATCTCGCAGAGATGTTTAAAGGATGGTAAGGTGCATCCTTGTGCCTTCTTTTCACGCCGGCTGTCTCCGGCCGAGCGTAACTACGACGTGGGTAATCGGGAGTTATTGGCAATCAAATTGGCATTGGAGGAATGGAGACATTGGTTAGAGGGGGCGGCACATCCTTTCATTGTTTGGACTGACCATAAGAACTTGGCTTACATCCAAGGGGCTAAACGCCTTAACGCTCGCCAGGCCAGGTGGGCGTTATTCTTCACTCGATTTCGGTTTACCATCTCCTATCGACCCGGTTCCAAGAACGTCAAGCCTGACGCCCTGTCACGTCAGTTTGATCTTCCGGGTCGAGAGGAGAAGCCCCACCCTATTATTCCACAGGCCTTGATTTTGGCACCCGTGTCATGGGGCATAGATAGGGTGGTGAGGTCGGCTCAGGCACGGGAGCCCGATCCCGGTGGGGGTCCTCCGGGTCGGATGTATGTGCCCAAGGCGGCACGCTCACGCCTGCTGCAGTGGGCGCATACATCCTCTCTCACCGGCCACCCTGGGGCCACCAGAACCCTGGAGTTTATCCGTAGGAGGTTTTGGTGGCCGACAGAGGGGGGGGATACACGCTCCTTTGTGGCGGCCTGTCCGGTGTGCGCGCGCAGTAAGACCTCTCGCCGTGCGCCGGCGGGTCTCCTCCGACCGCTTCCTATTCCCAAGCGTCCCTGGTCGCACATATCCCTGGATTTTATTTCCGGTCTTCCCTTATCGGATGGGTTCACTGCCATCCTGGTGGTGGTGGACCGGTTCTCCAAGGCGGCCCACTTCATTCCCCTCCCCAAGCTCCCCTCGGCCCGGGAGACGGCTGACCTTGTGGTGCAGCACGTCTTTCGGGTTCATGGGCTTCCAGTGGATATTGTGTCCGACCGGGGTCCTCAGTTTGCCTCCAGGTTCTGGAAGGCGTTCGCCGCCGGTCTGGGCGCCTCTGTCAGCCTGTCGTCTGGGTTCCATCCGCAGACGAACGGGCAGACGGAGCGTGTCAACCAGGACCTGGAGGGCGTTCTGAGGTGCTACGTTGCTGGGTGTCCGGCGACGTGGAGTAGGAGGTTGGCCTGGGCTGAGTATGCGCATAATACCCTCCTCTCCTCCTCTACTGGTATGTCTCCCTTTCAGTGTCAATATGGTTTTCAACCTCCTCTGTTTCCCAAACAGGAGCAGGAGGTGGAGGTGCCGTCGGCCCAGGCACATGTGGCTCGCTGTCGCAGGACGTGGAGCAGAGTGCGGACGGCGCTGCAGAAGGCCTCGGTTAAGGCTCAGCGGCAAGCTAACCGCAAGCGTCGTCCGGCTCCGGTTTTCCGTCCGGGACAGCGGGTTTGGCTTTCCACTCGTGATCTCCCTCTCCGGGTGGAGTCCAGGAAGCTGGCTCCTCGCTTTATAGGGCCCTTTAAAGTGGTACGTCGGGTGAATCCTATGGCTTACAGGCTACGCCTTCCGGCCTCTATGAGGGTCCATCCGACGTTTCATGTGTCCCTGTTGAAGCCATTCCTCTCATCGCCCTTGTCCCCGCCACTCCCTGCGGTTCCTCCGCCCCGCATTATTGACGGTCAGCCTGTCTATACGGTGCGGAGAATCCTGAGTTGTAGGCGGAGGGGTAGGGGGTTTCAGTTCTTGGTGGATTGGGAGGGGTACGGGGTAGAAGAGCGTTCTTGGGTGCCTCAACGGGACATATTAGATCCCAGCCTGATCGATGATTTCCGGCGGCTGCATCCCGAGGCCCCTAGGTGAACGTCAGGTGCCGTTCGTCGGGGGGGGATACTGTAACGTTCGGGAGACTATCATCCTTAGGATTGTCTCCCACTGTCTACCTGGGTCACTCCTGTTGTTATTGTTCACCTTGTATGTCACCACTGATTGCTGTCATCACTAATTGTCTGTCACACCTGGGTGCTGTCATTGGCTGTCAGACTGCTGCTCCTCATTGACAGCGTGGAATGTTGAGAATGTGACGTATTTAACATTTGCTCTATTCCTTGTTCTTTGCTAGAGCTTCACCTAATACTACGGACGTACCTACCGCTGGACAAGCACAGACAGATATTCTTCTCCCTGTTATTGTTAATGCTTTCCCCTGTTAATAAACAGTACAACTGTTTTGATATAGTAATACATTCTCCGTCTCGTTCTTCTACCTCGACAACTTGGAAGTCACTTACCCGTTCGTAACATAGCAGCAGCAGTAGTAGCAGTAGTAGTAGTAGTATCAGTAGTAGCAGTAGTATCCGCAGCAGCAGTAGTAGCAGTAGTAGTAGTATCAGTAGAGACGGCGTCCCTGACCGTGAAAGGCAAGCGGCGTAACTTCTGGTGGACTGGCTTAACAGTAGGGTAAATTTTTACACAATGCACAAAGCCTTTTGCACAGCCAAATGCCGTAGGAGCTGTGACAGTAGTAGCCATCACAGGAGCAGGTGTAGATGGCGTAGGAGCGGAGGAGGGGAGGACAGTAGTTCCACTAATGCAGAGGTGGAGTGCAGTCAACAGGTCCATTCCCAGTAGGGGAGTTCCTTTATCCACAATGTAAAATGTAGCAGGGACCGTGACATTGTCTCTCCTCACCTGAGCCTGTAGGCACCCCATGACAGGTATGCTATCCTTGGTGTACGACACCAGCCGAACAGTAGGTGCAGATAGGGTAGTTTCACTGAAGTAATTCTCATAAGTAGACAGTGGCATTATGGATACTGTTGAACCTGTGTCCACAACCAGTCTCAATTCTTGAGCCTGGATAGTAGGTGTGTGTACATGCACATTGCATGCAATCATTTTCACTGTACTCACTGACTGTGTTTTAGCACGGCAGACACAAGCAAACTTTCCTGTTTTCTGGCATAATTTGCAAGTCACTTTAACTGCTGGACATTGTGAAGAGTTCGCCAGTAGTAGTTCCCCGAACCACATCGGTAGCAAGAGCGAGTGGAAGCAGAATCAGTAGCATCAGCAGGTTTAGCTGGACGGTAGCGCTGCCAGTCCCGTTTCTTGAAAGTATTCTGAAACCGAGGCATCACGGCCTGTACTGGAGCCGCACGCTCGGTACTCATAGCTTTAGCGTGGAGTACAGCCGCTTCAAACTGCGTAGCTAGATTGATAGCCTTGTCCAGCGTCAAACCTGGTTCAAGCAGTAGACGTTCCCTTATCCATGGGCTAGCTACATGTTCAATCAACTGATCCCGGAGATTTTCCTCAGTTTTATTATCAAAGTCACATGTGGTAGCTAGGTCACGTAAAGCAACAACGTATTGTGCAATGCTTTCATGCGGTGCTTGTGCACGCTTTCTGAACGTGTGTCGCTCGACTACTACGTTGATTCTTGGAGTAAAATGTGCATTCAACGCTGCCACAGCGTCAGCCACGGAATAGAAAATCTGCTGACCCTCGGTACCAAGACAATGTAGAACGGTAGCTCTCTTCCGAGCCTCGGACCAACCGTTTCCAGTCGCATTTATTACCAGCATGTAATTCTTGAACATCTGGTGCCAAGTCTTGAACGGCATAGTAGGTTCTCCGGGGCAGAGTAGAAACGACGTTGGAGAAGCTACATGTAAATTAGCCATTTCTCCTGCAGTAAAAACGTCAGTTAAAAAATTCCCCGGTTCAACTTCACTCGTCGCCAATTGTTATGTAGTACGTACGTAGTATTTTGTATGTAGGTAGGTGTAGTAATAAGACTCAGGAAGCAGGTTACTCTTTTAGCCTTTTAGTTAAGCAGGTTAAGGTACGAGCATGGTACAGCATGTTCTCTCATCATCAAGCAACGTGTACTCTTCTTCTGCACTTCAGCTGTAGGCATAACAGGGCATTGTATTAACTGCGCCCCATAGTGGAGACTCTTGGGAGTACATCTTCCACATGCATTACAGAACACAACAGTCAGTCTCCGTCAATCTATAATCTTATCTGCCGTATGGCAAGGCTCACCTGTCGTAAGGCAAGGCGTGGACTGTTGTGACACCTATCTCGCGTCATGAGGTCATTTAAAGGGGCAGTGAGGCAATTCAAAGGATTTGGTCAAAACATTGCTAATCTCATATGAATATACATATGACCCAATAACATTTACTATTTATGTTCTTACACAATAGCATTAACTATTTATGTTGTTATTCTATGGCATTAACTATTTATGTTCATATAACTAAATAGTTATGAATCTGAAACCTGGGTTACATCCTCCCCTTCTTTCCTAATGCACGTCCCTGTGCATGTTATCCCAGGACTACATTATCTCAGTCCTATGGGGTTCTTGGGAGTTGGGGTCATCTAAAGAGTCTGCGATTACTGAGCTTAGACTCTGGAATAATGACTGGATTATCGTTACTAGTGGGTTCCCTAGTCGGGGATAAGTCAGAACTTTTGGAGGTACTCTATGTCTTGTCGACCTTCTTGGGTGTTCATCTCTGACATCTCTTTCCTTTTCTTTTTCCACATCGTCTTGGACATTCTCCTGTCCATCTCTGACATCTCTTTTCTCTTTCCACATTGTCTTGGACATTCTCCTGTCCATCTGGTTTGGTTTCTGGTTCATTCATGTTAGTATTGTTCTCCTCTGAACTCATAACTGGTAAGGTCTCTTCAGGTAGGTTGTTCTCGTCTGCGTCTCTTCCTAGTAGGGTTTCCTCTTCCTGATCCATGTCAGGTAAGTCATTTTCCCAATCCGCTGTATCTGGGTCAGGTAAACTGCCTTCAGTAGGTCTCACTGCGGATGGGATATTCTTGTTCAGTGTCGTTGGGTCAGCAGTTGTCCCTGGAGCTCCCTCAGGAAGAATGACTGGATCTGCTGGGCCGACACGCCCCTTGGCGTCGGCTACCCGGGCGGGATACCGCTCTACCATGTCAGGGCAAAGGACCGATGCCACCCGCTTCTCTAAGCATGGCACACCAGTGGCGGCTGCTGACCAAATTCTATTACTAGAGAAGCACTGCTTCACTAGTAGTCATGCAATAACCTCCACTGCGGCACACCTGTCCTGAGCCCCGTCCCATCCACCTGTGTAAAGGGATGAATGAATGAATGAAAACTTTAATAACAGATTGCAGAATGGGCACACTTACCATGGCCCAATACACACAACTGTTAAGGGGATGCAGCCAGAGAAAGACGTTTGTCTTGTTTACATCAGGGTCCCCCATTTTCAATTCATAGATTCGTAAATGCATAGGGTAGTACAAGCCTCAGCAAAACCCGCAACATTAGATACCGTTTGACCTACAGTAATGTAATGGTTATACGGTGGGAAACTAAACACAGCCCCGGTGGAACACGTGGGAGCAGTGTCCTGAAAAGCAACAGAATTAGTAGTAGCTGCGTGCGCCATGATAAATGGAAAACATTTAACAACGTGTCACATTCATCCAAATACACATCACACCGCCCGGTCGTCTCACGGGACAACGAGCAGTAGTGAAAACGCTAGTACCAAAACCTGCCGGTGTTACCGGCCCTACCTGTGCGCGATGCGGCTCGACCGCCAGACCGGACAAACCAGAGTAGGGCCGTCGTTCCGTCTGGACGCACCGAGGAGGGTCCGGGGGCTGGTGATCCTCCGGCGAAAGTCCAACATAGTTTAATTTCTCCCTTCGCTTCATAATAACTTCCACTGGTTGAAATGCATTTGAGCTATCTCACGCTGGAAAAAGACGAAGAAGAGTGTAAGCGTGACCACTTCCTGTGTTTTGTAGGACACACACAGGAGTAGGCGTGGTCACGTGCAAGTGACGTGCATGTGCAACTTTTTCACGTGCACACTAGGTGCATGAGATGATATCTCATAATGGCAGAGTGAGACGCGATTGGCCAGTATGATAATATAACCTGCAGATTCCTCCTGAGCAACGTCAGAAGGATCCGCCCCTTCCTGACAAAAGAAGCCACCCAACTCCTCGTCCAATCAAAAGTCATCTCCTGCCTCGACTACTGCAACGCACTGCTTGCTGGCCTCCCGGCCACTGCCACCAAGCCTCTTCAACTCATTCAGAACGCAGCAGCCCGCCTGATCTCAAACCTACCGAAGTCAGCCCATGTCACCAGGGTTCGAATTATCACCTGAGAGCTATGGGGGCCCCCTGATTTTTTATTTTTTTTTACTATTTCTTTCCTGAAATTGTGGCTGTTTTCGAAGTCATGTTTAGAGGAATATCTCATTAGGATTAGTCTAATACTAAGTAATAATGACATCAGACAACAGTCTAATCATTAGACTATTGTGTGATGTCATTATTCAGTCTCATTCTTAACCATCAATATTTGTTCATTTTCTTACTCACCTCTGATATATAATGCCATATTTACTTATTTGCATTTTGCATCTGATCAAATACAACAATTTAATTTGAAAAAAATTTACCAAATGTATGAACTTGAATTAACATTTATTTGTCTCTGCACTTATAAATCAAAAACTAACAAAATAATCTAATGGAAAATAAATAGTTGTATGGCACAACAGCAGCATTTATCAGGATACAGTAAGTAACATTATCATCTGATAATAAAATGAACATAAAATAAATACTTGTATAAATCTAAATAAAGAATGTTTTTTTTCATCTCTGTGGCATGATCTGTGCACAAGAATGATCGGATCGGTGAGCTGGCCTGACTGTCGCACCGTTCAACTCATTAAGTGTCATAAGGGGGTTCAATTTGGTATACGGCAACCTTTCTTTAGCGACAGTATATGCTGCCCTGAATGAACTGGCTGTCTCCTTGAGCAAAGCAGATGTGATTTTGCTCACTTTTTTTGGAAGCACTTCCTTCTGGTTTTGACTTTCTATTTCTATAGCTTGCTTATGAGCAATGCTATCACTGTGCAAGTATATTTTCTTCCTCAACTTCTTGCTCTGAGAGCTAGTCACAGTCCCATTCATCCACTGCTCTGCCAAATGGGCTCCAAATGATTTATTTAACATGTCTTGGCGTTTTTACATGGAAGGCAGCCAATGCATCCCTCCTTGGCAAATAACCAGCTATATTTATTTTTCCAAAAGTTCCACTGACTTGGACCCCAGCATTGTGGTGGTTGAGTAGCAGCACAGTCCAGGTCTAGTGGTGGAGACTCGGGTCTGGCAGTGGCAACCGGCGCGGTAACAATAACAGGTGCACTGTGCACAGGAGCAGCAGAGCTAACACTAGTACTAGCAATAGCAGTGTCAACTTCAGTGACAGTAGCGCTGCTAGTTGCTGCACTAACAGCGTCAGTCTTTGGCCTTATTATAAAACCAAAGCTGTCCAGCTTTGTACAGCCTTCCAGCTGGTTGAGCCTTTTTTTTGGCGGCATGTGGCGTACTGTTTAGTGTTTATGTTTTCAGTTGCAGGACATGGACCGGCAGCTTTCTGTTTACAGCAGCTGCTTGCTGCTTCTTCTTCACTAGGTTGGAGTAGCGTTAAACTTATGGGCGACGCTCATGGGCGACGCAATGCGGCTTGGAGGTGAAATGCAGCCTATTCCACAACAATTAATTACTGTTATTTTAAAAACTGAAAAGAAAAATATGATCTATTAACAATTTATTTAGGTAACATAAATAATACTAATTCGTACATAAAAAAAATATATATTATTTTTGAGAGACCCCCATCTTGACTATGGGGGCTCAGACTCTAGCTATGGGGGCTGAGCCCCCATTGGCCCCCTCATAATTCGAACACTGCATGTCACCAGTGTGCGAACCATACGCTGATTTTCGGGGGAGCCCCCGAGGGGGGGGGGGGGGGGGGACTCAGAGCGTGTTTTTATAGTCACATATTTGTCATGTGTAGGTGGGTTTTCCAGCAAACTCACCACTCTCGCTGCCGTTGAGTTCGTAAGGGCTGCTACCACATAGTTGGTGGCATCCGCGGTAATATCCCTGAGAGCGAATTGGGCTTTGGCTTGCGCAAACCAAGCGTTGGCACTCTGCGCAGCTTGAGTGAAACTGCGTTCAAAGTTCTGCGATCTGCGTTCTGTTGTTCAGTTGACATGTTCGATATAATCTCCAAAATACGTCCAAGATCATGTCAGGCAAATGTAGGAATGCAGTAATGATAGCGTAGACAGAGTCGTGTTCCGATGCAAACACACTTATTATTTATTACGCACGCTACTGTCGCACAAACAACACTTCCATAAATTTTTCACTCGTCTGTCTCTCTTTAACTACATCATCCCCCGCTAAGGGTCATGGGAGATGTAGTAAACACCACAAAAGGATAGAATGCCGTGAATTATGTCCCAGTAGCCACTACACGCAAATCATTAATCATACATCAAAATAGCCTAATTTTATTATTATACACGATGATGACGATACAGAAAATTACAGAAAATTTTGAAATGCATGGCAAAAATAGCATTTATTGTCAGTATTTTAGAGACCCCCCAAAAATACACAAATCATGTTTTCAGGGGAGCTGATGTCTGAGCTAGGGGAGCTGATGGCTCACCCAGCTTACCCATGATTAGCACCCTGCATGTCACCCCACTTCTTAGGGACCTGCACTGGCTCCCCATTGCCGCACGAATCCGCTTCAAGGCCCTCGACCTGGCATACCGTGCGGCGAAGAGAACCACTCCCGCCTACCTCCGGTCAATGGTCTCTAACTACACACCCTCAAGACCCCTATCGCTCTGCATCTTCTGGCCGTCTCAGACCCACTCCTATCCGAGCTCCGGGAGGGTCATCAAGTAGAAGCCGCCTTTTCTCAGTCCTTGGCCGAAAATGGTGGAATGGTGGAATGGTGGAATGGTGGCCCACCACATTTAGGACAGCCGAAACCCGTCCAATATTTCGCTGTCGACTAAAGACACACGTCTTCAACCATTATCTGAAATGAAAAAATAAATAAATAAAAATCTAACCGTAACTATAACCTTACTTGCACTTGTCCTAATATACTAACCTACACTGTAGCACTCAACACTTTGATGAACATTGTTACTCAGCTGATAGAGTTAATAATAATAATAATAATAATAATAATAATAATAATAATAATAATAATAATAATAATAATAATAATAATAATAATAATAATAATAATAATAATAATAATAATAATAATAATAATAATAATAATAATAATAATAATAACAATAATAACAATAATAACAATAATAACAATAATAATAATAATAATAATAATAATAATAATAATAATAATAATAATAATAATAATAATAATAATAATAATAATAATAATAAACTTTGTATAGCACCTTTCATACAGAAAATTCAGCTCAAAGTGCTTCACAACAGAAAAATACCCCAAAAGAATTATATTAGCACATAAAGTGCAGACATATAAAATCACAGTTTTTCACATTAGGATCTAACATCCCAACAGGCCTTGTTTATGGTTTGATTCAGTTTTAAATAGACAATAATAAAAAGAGTAAGATAAAATAGACAGAGTAAAATAGACAGAGTAAAATAGTGCAGTGCAATAAAATAATAGAATAGATCAAATATATATTTTTTACAGTGCAATAAAATAGTTCTGGATTACTGTTCAACAGTTCAAGTCGTCTTTACCTTCTCTGTTTGGTATCCACAGTTTAAAACTTGACAGTTTTCTCTCCTGTTTTATACCCACTTTGACCCTTCGAACTCAGGGCAAACCTCCCTCTCAGGGCGCAGTTCCCTCTCTCAGGGTGCAGTTCTAGGCCTGGGTCCTACACAGTTTTAAAGCCTGACAGTCTCTTGTTTGATATCCACACAGTTCAATACCACCAACAGCGGAGTGTATTAGAAGGCTATGGTGAAGAGGTACGTTTTTAGCTTATTTTTTTAAATATTAAGAGATCTAGCTTCCCTGATGTCCATAGGTAGTGTGTTCCATAACTTTGGTGCATAGTTTGCAAAGGCTGCATCCCCGATTTTCCTTAGACTGTGGCTTGGAATCTTCAATAGACCAGTAGTAGATGATCGCAATGTTCTAGGAGGCACATAGTTGACTAGAGAATTTGCAATGTAGCTTGGTCCTGTTCCATTTAGTGCTTTGTATATAAGGAGGAGGACCTTGAAATAAATTCTAAATGTTACCGGAAGCCAGTGTAGGTTAGCTAATACTGGACTGATGTGGTCTCTCCTCTTGGTTCTAGTTAGTAGCCTAGCTGCCGAGTTTTGAATGAGTTGGAGTCGTTGTGTGTTTTTTTTTGGGAGGCCAGTGAGGAGTGCATTACAGTAGTCAAGTCGGCTTGAGATAAAGGCATGGGTCAGTTTTTCAGCGTCTTTTTGATTTATAAACGGCCGTACCTTAGCTATGTTTCTAAGGTGGAAAAATTATGTTTTTGTCACTTTGTTGATGTGTGATATAATGCTTAGGTCTGAGTCTATTATAACACCAACACTCGTAACTTCGGGTTTGATCCAAGGAGTAAGTTTTCCCATATTGCTCTGTAACATTTCTCTTTTTGTTATAGGACCGACTAGTAGGATTTCAGTTTTGCCCTCATTTAATTTTAGGAAGTTGTTCGTCATCCATTTGTTTATTGCTAAGAGATCTAGATCTTAGATCTAATAGGACGAGAATTGAGACTTTGTTTGCATCAGAGTTTATTCTGAGGTCACTAATTATTTTTGTAAGAGCAGTTTCAGTGCTATGGTGCGTTCTGAAGCCTGATTGAAATTCCTCCATGATGTTGTTTTCTTTGAGAAAGGAGTTTATTTGTATTGAGAATTTTTTTTCAAGTATCTTGCTGATGAATGGGAGGTTGGATATCGGCCTATAGTTGGTTAGTACATTACTGTCTAGTTTGGGTTTCTTTAGTAAGGGTCTTACGACAGCTGTTTTGAATGCGTCTGGGAAAATACCTGTCAGAAGCGATATATTTATAATATTTAGAACATGACTTGCAATACTCTGGAATATTCACTTATAAAATGCTGTGGATATAGGGTCAATACAGGAAGTGGAGGAGTTACATTCCATGACAGTTTTGTAAAGCTCAGTTGATGATGTAATGCAAGCTAATTCTCCTATGGTTACTTTTTGGCAGGGTTTGCTGATGGTGTCCATGTTTGTATCAGGACTAATGCTGGCTCTAATTGAAGTTATTTTGTTATTGAAGAATAATGCTAGTTCTTCACATTTGGATGCAGATGACTGTGGAGGGGTGGGGGCAGTGTTGAGTAGCTGGTCGATGGCTGAAAATAATATTCTAGAGTTTCCAACATTCTCTGTGATAATCATAGAAAAATGGTCCTTTCTTGCCACTCATATTTCTTTGTTATAGGCAGTCATGGCTTCCTTATATATCGCAGTGGACTGTGAGCTTGGTTTTCCTCCATTTTCGTTCAGCTCTACAGATTTTACCTTTTTTGTCTCTGTTAAGTTTAGGTTAGCATTGAGGAATACACAGTGATGGTCAGATATAGGTAATTCGATTACTGATACTTTATCAATGTTCAGCCTTGTTGTTATCACTAAGTCTAGGATGTTACCATGTTGGTGAGTGGGTTCATTTACATGTTGTATTAGCTCAAAGCTGTCCAGTAGGTTGGTAAGCTCAATAGCCTTGGGGTCGTTCTTCTTATTTATATGAATATTCAGATCTCCATGTATGATTCATCTTTCACATCTAATGATACTGACTGAGATTAGCTCTGAGAATTCCTGCAGAAATATTGATGAGTATTTTGGTGGCCGGTACAATGTGATGATGAGCAAAGACAGTTCAGCTTTGAGCTCAATAGCAAGATATTCAAATGATGTAAATTCACCCATGTCAATGTCATTACATACAAATTATGTAGATAAAATAGCAGCAACCCCTCCCCCTTTTCTATTTTGTCTGACCGATTGATAATACTTATAATTTGGAGGGCAGGCTTCTATCAGCGTTGTCGCACCAGTAATGTCATTTAGCCAGGTCTCGACTAGGAACATGCATTGCAAATTATTTTCAGTTATCAGATCATTGATTAAGAAATATTTGTTGCTCAACGTTCTAACATTCAGAAGGGCCATTGTCAGTGATTTTGTGATGGGAGTTGTGGCTGATGGGTCTGAGGTTGCTAAGTGTTACAGTATGTGTCAAGCATTTCTTCTTGAGTCTGATAGTAGCGAGAACAGGAACAGTATGGTTTGTTATTGGAACAAATTGATAGCAGTAGTTTGGGGGCGTGGTGGACGTTTCGGAGGTCTCAGTTCCGTGCTGTCGAGGAACGATGGCGGAATAGTTATTTTTTGATGTTTTGGAGATGCCTGGCTGTAAATCCGACCAGCATCTACCAGTTTGACCATTTTTGGTGTGAAAGGCAGGTGGGGGGGAAATGAGGGGGAGGGGGAGAAGGGGGAGAGCAGGGATGAGGAGGGTGAGGGGGGAAGGGGGGTTTGGTACACGAGTGAGGAGGGAGAGGGGGGAAAGTGTGCCTGGTACTTTGGTGATGACCTGGTAAGAGGGAGGGGCGAGGAGGAGAGTGACACAAGGGAGGAAAGATGGGGGGGGGGGGGGGGGGGCTGGGGGGTAGGGGCGCCCTGCATTTTAGGGTTGTTGATGGGGAGGGGGATCCCCGATCAAGAGGGAGGGGGGAGGAGGAGAGTGACACAGGGGGGAAAGGCTGGCTGTGAGGGGCGACGGTGAACGCCGATATACTGCCTTGACGTCGATACGGGGGGAGCTGGGGGGGAGCGCTGTTAGTTCTGCTGTAATCCTGTGGATGTCCTCCGATGACGATTCTATCATCTTTTTTTTTTTGAATATTTTATTTTGATTTTCCATTATTCAAAACATACACAAATGACAATACTGAGACAATTACAGGACAGTAATAACAGCAACAATAACAACAACTATATGTGGGTGCCTATATACGCCTATGGTAAATGGTTGTAAATGTGCAAGATAAAGTGATAAAGGTCCCTACATACAGTATGTAAACAAACACAACAGGAAAACAGAAACAAACGACAACAACAAAAAAACAGAACAAAAAATTACAATATTTTCAGAGACATTGAGAGATACAGGATGTCCTCAACACATCTTTAACACATCTTTACCAGCTACTAGAGAGATCAATGAGAAGGTCATTCAGTCAAGTCGGGTGGGAGATCTCCAAGATAGTCCAGAAAAGGCTGCCAAATTTTATTGAAATGATCAACCCTGTTCCTTAGTGAATAAGTCACCTTTTCTAGAGGGATACAGCTCTTCACCTCTGAAAGCCACATCCCAAATGGCAAAGGGAGATCTGACTTCCATTTTGTTGCAATACATTTTTTGGCAATAACCAGGAGGAGTTCTGTAAGCTTGATGGAATGACTGCGTGTAAGCTTTGAGTTTGTAAAGTTACCAAGGAGGCATAATTCGGGATCAGTCGGAAATGTTATATTATGAATTTGTGATATGGCCTCACAGACCCGCTCCCAGAAACTTTGCAGTTTGATGCAATGCCAGGTGGAGTGAAGGAACGTGCCCTCCTCCTGGCCACACCTAAAACAGAGGGGCGAGATACTAGAGTTGAACCCATGTAATTTGGAGGGGGTAAAATAGACCTGATGCAGGAAATTGAATTGAATCAGTCTATATCTTGAATTTAGTGTGCATGTGACCCCATCTTTACACAGGTCCTCCCAGAGGCCTGGATCAATTTCTGTGTCCAAATCTCTCTCCCATCTAGTCCTGGACCTATCAGGTTCAGTGGTCGGCAGAGAGGGTAGTAAGGTGTTATAGACTTGAGAGATGGTTCTCACCATCCTTTGATCATTATGAAAAAGACTTTCAATGGGAGATTTTTCTGGTAGTTTCCATTGACCTTGAGTGTTAACCCTCACAAAATCTCTCAGTTGCAGGTATTTAAAGAAATCTCTTCCAGGAAGTTGATATTTCTCTTTCATTTGCTGGAAGGACATAAAAACCTCCTTTTCATAACAATGTTCCAGTCGAGTGATACCTTGTAAAGGCCAGGACTCAAAGTCTCTATTCTGGTATAAGATAGGTATAAGCCTATTTCCCCATAGGGGGGTTTTAGGTGATAGAGGGCTATTGTGTCCGAACATTTTTTGTAATTTTAACCAGGTTTGGACTGAATGGATCATGAAGGGGTTCTGGGTGATGGTCTTAATTGATTTCACGTCCCATTTGTACAAGGTATCAGACGGGGCGGTCTCGTTGATGTCTAGACATTCAATGTTCAACCATGAGGCTGAGAGGTCCCCCTCAAACATTTGAGCCAAAAATCTGGCTTGTGCCGCCAAGTAATACAATCTAAAATTAGGAAGTTTCAGTCCTCCCTTTGTATAGTCTAAAGTAAGTTTAATTAAGGCGATCCTTGGGGATTTACCTCGCCATATAAACCGTCTGATCAATCCGTCAAAGGAGGAGAAAAATTTAGAAGGGACTTGGATTGGGAGGGACTGAAATATATAAAGAAACTTTGGCAGGACATTCATTTTTATAGCATTAATTCGGCCTAGTAAGGTGAGAGGGAGGTTCATCCATTTTTCCAAGTCCTCCCCTAGGATTTGTAACTGTCTTAACAGATTGAGCTTATATAGATTCCCCATCTCCTTATCTATTAGTATACCCAAGTATCTTATACCATTTGGTGACCATTTAAAAGGGAAGTTATGTTGAATTTTAATAGAATCTGATAAGGGCAATATTTCACTTTTGTCAAGGTTAATTTTATAACCGGAAAAGGAGCTATACAAGTCCAACAGTTCGACTAAACGTGAGAGGGAGCTTTCTGCGTTTGTTAAAAAGAGAAGAATATCGTCGGCAAAGAGCGAGATTTTATGCGTGTTCGGTCCAATTTCGAAGCCCGTTATTTTAGTGTCTATTCTGATTGCTTCTGCTAGGGGTTCTAGGGCAAGCGTAAATAAGGCGGGGCTAAGAGCACAGCCCTGTCTGTTACCTCTATGTATGGAGAAATAATCTGAGGTAGTCCCATTGACCGCAATCCTAGCTTTGGGGGAGCCATAGAGTGATTTGATCAAGTCGACAAATTGAGCGTCAAAACCAAATTTTTCAAGGACTTTGAAGAGATAGGGCCATTCCAACCGATCAAAGGCCTTTTTGGCGTCGAGGGAGAGAGCAATGCTGGGAATCTTGTTTTTATGTGCGAAATGGATAATATTAAAAAAGCGTCTAAGATTGTTAGAGGAATGTCTGTTAATTATAAAGCCAGTCTGATCGGAATTAACAAGGCGGGGAAGGAATGTTTCTAATCTTTTGGATGTCATCTTAGTTACAAGTTTATAGTCTGTATTTAGGAGCGAGATTAGCCTGTAGGAGGCGCACTTTAAAGGGTCCTTCCCAGTCTTGTGAATAACCGATATAATGGCCCGAGAGAACGTCTCAGGAAATTGTTTTTCTTCTCTAGCTAATTGAAGGACTTCCATTAAGGGAGGGATTAAGAGGTCTTGAAATTCCTTGTAGAACTCTGGGGGGAAACCATCCTCCCCAGGAGACTTATTTGACGGTAGAAGTTTAATGGTCGCTGTTACTTCGCAAATTGAAAAAGGTTTGCTCATAAACTCACTATCCTCGACAGACAAGCTTGGGAGATCAAGTTTGGAAAGAAAGGAGTCTATTGCTGTGCTGTCCCCGCTAGGTTGTGCAGTGTATAAGTCACTGTAATAGTTTCTAAAAGCATCGCTAATTTCTGTGGGTTTATTGGAGATTTTGCCCGGGGCTACTTCAATTCCGTTAACTGCCCTCTTGCTTTCTTCCGTTTTTAGTTGCCATGCCAGTACTTTGCTAGGTTTCTCTCCCAATTCATAGTATTTTTGTCTAGAACGCATAATGGATTTCTCAGTTTTGTATGTATTTAAGTTATTATATTGTATTTTTTTGTTCACCAGGGTCCTATATGTATCTTTATTTGATGTTCTCTGATAGTCTTTCTCAAGTGTTTGAATTTCAGCCTCAATAGAATCAAGTTCAGCACAGTATTTCTTTTTCATTCCCTTTGTATAGGAGATAATGTGGCCCCTTAGGTAAGCCTTGAGTGTATCCCAAAAGATGAAGCTATTAGGGGCAGATTGTTTATTTGTTAGTGTAAAGAATGCAATTTGTTCTCTAATAAAAGAGCAAAATTCTGGTTGTTTGAGAAGCATTGGATTAAATCGCCATCTATATATTGTTTTTATCTTATCTGGCATAAATATGGATATAATCAAGAGGGAATGATCGCTCAGCAGTCGAGTAAGGTATTGAGCGTTCAATACTCTATGGCATTGGTGAGTGGATAGCAGGAAGTTATCTATACGTGTGTGGGTTCCGTGCGGGTGAGAATAGAAGGAGTAATCTCTAACCCCTGGGTGGATTCCCCTCCAGGCATCTGTCAAGTTATAGTCCTTCATAAAAGAAATGGTTGTTTTTGCTGCCTTGGTAGGGGAAGCCGGGTTGGTTGAGGACCTATCTAGTACTGTATCCAGGCAGAAGTTGAAGTCCCCTCCCACTAAAATTATGCCCGTTGCCTGAGCTATAAGAAGGAAAATATTCTGGATGAAGGCAGGGTCGTCGAAGTTAGGTGCATAAATGTTCAATAGTGTCCAACGTTCCGAGTACATTTGTCCCTCAACAAGTACAAATCTGCCTCTAGGGTCAGAGCTGGTTTTGGTGGCAACGAAAGGGATGTTTTTGTTAATAAGGATTGCGGTTCCTCTAGATTTGGTATTAAAGGAGGAAGCAAACACCTGTCCAACCCATTCTCTCTTGAGTTTCTTATGCTCCTCATCAGAAAGATGCGTTTCCTGTAGGTATACAATGTCTGTCTTGAGTTTCTTTAGGTATGAATAGACCTTTTTCCTTTTGATTGGGTTGTTTAGGCCTTTGATATTGAATGTTATGAATTTAACTGGCTCCATCATTCGATCTGTGTGGTTGTGTTGTAAAGTGGTCTCCATCTCCCCACCACTCCATGTCTGGATTATTCTCTATTAGAGTATAAGGGTACCGATATCTCTCTATATGAAAAAGTATACATGTAGTACAGACGGAAACATACATAGAATACAAATAGAACATAAACACATTTACCCCTATGCCTGTCTCCCCAATTGAGACAGGCTGATAAATCCCCTGTTGACAGAGTGTCTTCCAATTGTGCAGCTTCACTCCTAGCCTATGTAGAGAGGCTCCTGCCTCTCATTATGTTATACTGCACATCTTATTTGTGCTTTAACCGAAACTATTGCTGAGGAGCAAATGAACATTGTTATTTACATGAACAACCAATAACTTGGAGAACTGGAGATAGGTATGTGTAGAATTGTACCCAACCCTTGTTTCATGTTCAAAAGTGACATCAATTTAAAGGGAGAAAAAATAATAGATGGATATTTAAAAGATATATGTATGTATATAGTAGGTCAAACTGTCCTTACTTATATAAAAACCATTGTCATTCGTGAAGTGACAGTGATATGAAAAGTTCCACCTTACGTTCTAGGAAACAGAAAAAGCGATCCCATATCCAAATTAACTCTGGCAGGTCGATTTTGCAATATGTCAATTATTATGTAAAACTTGTCCTTCAAGAAGTGGTAGTGGTATGAGAAAGAAATCAAAATAAAAGTTCCACCTTTGATTCTAAGAAGACCCAACCTTTGTTTCATGTTCGAAAGCGACATCCATTTGAAGGGAGAAAAAATAATAGATGGATATTCAAAAGATATAAATATAGTTGGTCAACATGTCCTTATTTATATAAAACTGTTGTCATTCGCAAACTGAATCCACCTTCGAGGAACAGGAAAATCCCGGCTTCAAACATCGGGTTAACTGAATCTGGATAATGACATCTTGATCGACTTAGTTGAACCAGGTACGGGGAATAGGGCCAGATGGATGTAACTGTCATGAGAAGCTCTGTCCTATGTGTGTGTGGGGATAGCAGATTTAACTGCTCCCAAGTGTTTACTCAATCAGGAGTGGTTACAGGTTGAATGACTGAAAACCAAGATCAGCACATGTTAAAGGTATTCTGGATTTATATTTTTAAACAAATAGGTCTGGCTCACTACAAGCGATAGCCTATGACACCATCTTCACCTGCCAGATCACTTGATTCACCTGCCAGATTGCATGAACTAAGCTAAAATACCAATGTATTTACTAAGCTAAAAAAAACACAATGTAGTCCTTCCAACACAGCACATATCCCCTAGGTCCAGGCATGCGTTCTTCATGGGACGGAGGTGCACTCTGTGCAACCCCAGATAAGTACTCGCTATTTGCATATCAATAGCGCCGGTCGTCAGGTGTGTTAAATACATTCTCAGATACATTCACGTCTAACTTGTCGTGAATGACATGTGTTACATTCCATTCGTAGAGGCAATTAGGCACTGTCTTTAGTCTGTGCTCAAGCGAGGGGACATTAAATGCGCATTCGCGGGAGCGCGCGCACGCGCCGGGAGCGCGAGTGCACGTGGCGCCAGTAGGTCTCGGATCTCGGAAGCTAAGCAGGTTCGGGCCTGGTTAGTACTTGGATCGAAGACCGCCTGGGAATACCAGGTTCAGTAAGAGTTTTGCACCGCAAGGAGGCGCTACTGATCCCTCATAAAATACCACACACACGCTGCATGGCCATCTTGACCCGATCTTCTCTTTTCCATTTGTTCCGTTCCTTCCTTTGATTGACACAAGAGTCATTTGGCCACCCGAGAGCACGCAGCGTTCCGATCTTTAGAAAGCAGGCAAATGCAACCAATCAGAAGGCGAGATTGTTCCGATGATTTTACACCCGCCTCTGCTGTCCTCAGCACCAATGGGAAGCAGCCATTTGCTTTTTCACTTTTGAAAGTCGGCCATTGCTCTCTAGCTCTACACGAGAGTAATATAGCTCACAACTTTCCCGAGACAGACACTGACCTGCGGCAACTTTTCAGAGACAGTAAGTTAATTTAACTTATTCTAGTCTAAAGCAGTGGCGGCTCTGCCACTAGGGGCGCACGGGCGCCGCCCCACCTGCTGTTAAATCAGAGAAGAAGAAAATAAAACGTTTTAGTTTTTTGTTTTATAGCCCTATAAATAATATAAACATGTTTAAAATGAATAATATTTACTCATTTTAAGTATGTTTGTATTTCCAATGCACAATATAACGTTATTATCTAAAATAAAAAAACACTCGTTTTCCTGAGCAGGAAGCGTAGCAGAATTTCACAGAGACGATCTCTGATTGGCCAAATCCAATTTCTAATGTTCCAATTCTAGCTTATTCCTAGGTTGGTCCGTTGGTGAGAGATAGTTGTGTTGTTGTGTTGTTGTGAGATGCAGGCAGCAGAGCGTGCCGTGACTGCAAGTTGAGTGTTAAGCTTAGGCACTCTTTCAAAGTTGGTTAAGGTTAGAGTTTGTCTTAGAGCATGGCGATAGAACGCCAGGTAGTTTGCAGGCTGTTCGAGGCGGAAATGGACAAAGACACAGCTCTTCACTCACACAATACTTGTTGGCTAACAACAAGCTATATGGATGCGGAGGGACAACAATGGATGGACATCAACACAGGCTGGATGGACAATGCCATGGAGTGGATATACTTTATCAACAAGCCAACAACAAGGTAGATTAGCGATCTTAACTCTAGTTTAATACATGATACGTTGTCTACTGATGCCGCATAACGTTGTAACGTTACAGCTTTCAGCTAACGTTAGCTACTGCTAGCTGTTAGCTCCGTTATCTTAGCTGGCCACTTTTATAATTACTGCATGGAAACGGAGTAACGTTAACGTTTAAACGTCATGTCGAGGTCATACAATACTACAGTCGACATAAGGTTAACGTTACCCCGTTTCCATGAAGTGTTTAAATAGCAGTAATCTTGTTGAAAATGTAACTTTACTAAAATGCTCTCTCTCTCTCTCTCTCTCTCGCTCTCTCTCTCGCTCTCTCTCTCTCTCTCTCTCTCTAATTTCGCCGCATGTGGGGCATAACCACTCAGACAATGAATGGTAACTTGTTTAAAATGACGAGCTTTACAAATGTGTTTATTATTGAATGGATCTGACATCATCTGAGAGAGAGAGAGAGAGAGAGAGAGAGAGAGAGAGAGCGAGAGAGCGAGAGAGCGAGAGAGCGAGAGAGCGATAGCGAGAGAGCGAGAGAGCGAGAGCGAGAGAGAGAGAGCTGTGCGTGTTTGTGTTGGGCTATTGGAAACGTGGTTGCATTTGACTGACTGATCATATATTGATCGATGGCAATGGTGATAATATTCGCCAATGCGTGCCTTGTACATGTTTGCAAAATGTTTGGTATAGCGCCCCTAGTGGCGAAGCATCCACGAGCCGCTACTGGTCTAAAGAAACATATATATTACTTACTATTGATGAATGCCTTTGTTAATCAGAACGTTATTTGCGTTATAACCACCGTGTGTGTGTGTGTGTGTCTGTGTGTGTCTGTGTCTGTGTGTGTGTGTGTGTGTGTGTGTGTGTGTGTGTGTGTGTGTGTGTGTGTGTGTGTGTGTGTGTGTGTGTGTGTGTGTGTGTGTGTGTGTGCGTGTGTGTGTGTGTGCGTGCGCGCTGCTTTCCGTGGCTTTCCATGTATGGCAAATTACTTTTACTTGTGCTTTCCGTGGCTTTCAGTGTATGGTAAAAAATATATTATACATTCAGGTATGAGTATGACATATATATTGCTATTGATGAATGCCTGCCTTTGTTAATCAGAACGTTATTTATGCGACAACCACTGTGTGTGTGTGTGTGTGTGTGTGTGTGTGTGTGTGTGTGTGTGTGTGTGTGTGTGTGTGTGTGTGTGTGTGTGTGTGTGTGTGTGTGTGTGTGTGTGTGTGTGTGTGTGTGCGTGAGTGCCGCTCGCTTTCCATGTATGATAAATGTACATGAATGAATGCGTTTACATTTACACATAAATGCAGCTATGGCATATATTACTATTGCTATTGATTTGTTAATCAGAACGTTATTTACGCGACAACCAGCGTGTGTGTGTGTGTGTGTGTGTGCGTGTGTGTCGCTTTCCATCACTGTAGTGTCTGCTGTCTTCATAACCACACTGTGTGTCTGTCTGTGTACTAGTGCTAGTTGTCTTCACTTTCCATCACTGTACTCTAAACGTGTTGAGAGAACACTACATCGGGTAGGCCCCGGATTGTATAACATTGACCGCGCTGAAGAAAGCTAACACAGAGACTGTGACTGAATACATCACCAGGGTGGAACAGATCATCACGGCGCTCAAGAGTGCAGGTGAAGCACCGAGCGATGGACTAATGATGGCAATGGTTATGAGGGGAATACCGGAGATGTATAAACCGTTCACACTGTTGGTGACGCACGGTTCAGTGGACATCGCTGGGGGAGTTCAAGGCCAAGCTGCGGAACTTCGAGGCCTCAGAAGACTCAGACCCGGTCACCGAGGAGGCGGGAGAAAGGGTACTGAAGGCCCGGGCAGCGCCAAAGAAAAAGACCGGACCCCCGATGGAGATGGCGTGTTGGCGATGTGGAGAAAAGGGTCACGAAAAGATAATTGCACAAAAACGGTTTGGTGTAGTTTCTGTAAAAGTTCGAGGCACGCAGACAGAGCGTGTAGAAAGAAGCGCGAGCAGAGCGCTCGGTACGCGTGCGTGCGAGATGGCGGCTGTGGACAAGATGGCGGCAGTGGTGGACGTGAGGCGAGTCGAGATGACGCCCGGAGAGCAGCGGGAAGAGAGGACTTCACCTTCGGGGCACAGACAGCATACGCCAGCCAGTCAGCGCAGCAGCAGCAGGCCCAGAGGAAGGGACTGATCGTGGACACAGGTGCGTCGTCCCATATAACAACAGGAACCGATTCAAGAACTTTGACAGCACCTTCGAGCCGGAGAGACACAGCATGGAGCTGGCAGACGGGAAGCACACTTTCGGGTTGGCGCAGGGGAGAGGAGACCCACAGCAGGTATGCCTCATTGACAGTGAGGGGCGCCGGTGTACAGTGGCGTTGAAGAACGCCCTCTACATACCCTCGTTCCCACAAGAACTATTTTCTGTAAAATCTGCTACTGCAAATGGTGCCAAGGTGTTCTTCAATGAAGGTAAAGATGTTCTTGTGGAGCCTGACGGTATGAGATTTAACATTGAGGTATACAAGAGAATGTATTATCTACAAACGGAATCTAATGAAAATGATGTGTGTAATGTCAGTCATGATATTCAGACATGGCATGAGATCATGGGTCATTGTAATTACGAGGATATACTGAAGCTGCAGGCGGTGACAGTAGGCATGCACATTAACACTTTGGGAGCCAGCCGTGTTTTCCTTTTTACCCCCTTGAATGCCCACATCCACTCCAATGTTAACGTTAATATTGCCTAATCTATGTTTTAAATTATGGCTATGTGTCTAATCTGCCCGTCGCTTATCAAAGACTCATTTTCCAGTCAACATTGTCATGGCAGATTGTTTTTTTATCGCTTAATTTCCGTTTTCTAGCATTTTGAAAATCACTCGTTTTCACGGAAAAAACAACACATTCTATGATAATCGCCTTTTACTGGAATATTCTAGAACGTTGTCATTTTTCGGCCTATTTATGAATCGTTTTCAAATAAACGCTAGATGATTGATAGTATATGTGTACGCATGCACGCTCGTGCCGCCAGTTGAAAATTGTCCTATTTCCTGACCGCGAGCAGAGTCAAACAGCCTATCACCATAATCACATAAAAGCCTATATCTCTGTGAAAACGAGTCTGATTATCCTAATACTGATAACATAGATTCCTTACCTGAGATCAGATGGTATCCAAATGGTTTATTCCAATTTCCGATCGCCATTCGAAAAAATCGCTCATTTGATTGATCCATCGTGTATACAGTAAAACACATATTCGCCGCGGCTCCGAGGCTCCAGAGTGAACTCTGGTAGACCCCGGTTACATGAGTGAGAAGTAAAATGTGGAGTGCGGTTTTTTCCCCCACATTCATTTTCATTGAGTCCAATCCAAAAGGGTGATTTACCATCTGGGAGACGATAGGGGGCACTTTTTTCACATCTGAGCGCCTGGGGTGACTGGATCTCCAACGGTAGGGACGCTTGATGCAATATGATTTCAGATCGCTAATAAAAAAAAAAAAAGAATAAAACTAATATTCTCGTGAGTGGGCATTCAACCCGCGGGGGGTAAACACGAGAAAACTCGTGGATGGCAAGTGTTAACGGTGAAAAGCATAGACCTAACAAAGAGTGTGATGTGTGTATAAAGGGAAAGTTCACTCAAACAAGTAGAAAAAGTAAAGACACCACTTGAGCTAGTTAACACAGATCTAGCCGGTCCAGTGAATAATGAGTCCTAGGTGGCTTTAAATATATGCAGTCTTTCACAGATGTGTGTACGGGCAGTGTTTGTTTACTTTCTCAAAGCAAAGAGTGATGCACTTCAGGCCACTGAGAAATTCCTAGCAGATGTAGCGCCTTATGGCAGCGTAAAATGCCTTAGGTCCGACAACGGGACAGAGTTTACTGAGTTTCAGTCACTGCTGAGAAGGAACAAGATCAGACACGAGACGTCCTGTCCTTACTCCCCGCACCAGAACAGGATAGCTGTGAGGGAAGGGCGCACTCTTTTCGAAATGGCTAGGTGTAAGCTAATACACAGTAACTTACCTAAGAGCCTATGGCCTATGCCAGTGCAGTAGTTCTCAAACTGTGGTACGCATACTTGGTGGTACTGCTGGTGGTACTTGAAAAATAAAAATAAATTAGAATATTATTTTTTTCAGGACACTGAACTTAGAAGCATGCAGACCAGGCCAGTGTTTCTAGTTGCGGCGGCGCGATAGTTAGATAACCTAAATGGGGAACAACCAGGAGATCACTGTGTGACAGAGAGTAATACAGTCTAAACAGTCATAAATCTTTTATTCAACTTCAGCCCTGATCATAACCATTTATATTGCGCTCGTCACCAACGCAAGAGACACCGGGTTTGACTCCGGCTGTCGGCGTTGCCTCCGGCTTGGGCCGGTCGTCATACTAACTCAATTGGCAGAGTTGGCGGGTGGAAGTCGATGGGTGGTAATCTGGACGTTGTGGACAGCGACTCCTACAGGTCGGTTGGTGGACGCCAGCACAACAGAGACAGGAAATAGCGGGGGTAGTGTGAGCCTCCCACACGTTACACCTCGCCAATGAGAGTCCGCGCTGGCAGGTGAAAAGATGTGACCACATGTATCGGAGGGGACACGTGATGCAAGGCTTCTATCCTCCCTACGATTGGCCTGTGGGGGGCATATGCGAGCAACGTTCAAGACAGGGGAGGGAAGAATTGGCACAGCGAAATTGGGATGGGAGAAAAATTGAAAAAGAGGAGAAAAAGTGGATCAAAAAAAGAAATTCCTGCACCAGAATGCAGGAAATTAAGTCTTTGTAACAAAAAAAATCCTGGTGGGGGACCCCCACTTAGAAAGTGGCCTGACTGGGGCTATATTTCACACTATATTTCCCAGCCTGAATTATTTCCCCAGTCCGGCCCTGCTTATGTGAGTTGTCAATGGACAACAACATGCTGTGTGTGTGCGTGTGTGTGTGTGTGAAAGTGTGAAAGTGTGAAAGTGTGAGAGAGAGAGAAGAGAATGAAGGACAATTGCTTGCTGTGTGTGAGAGAGAGAGAGAGAGAGAGAGAGAGAGAGAGAGAGAGAGAGAGAGAGAGAGAGAGAGAGAGAGAGAGAGAGAGAGAGAGAGAGAGAGAGAGAGAGAGAGAGAGAGAATTAAGTACATTTGCTGAAATACAGTTGTTCTTCATTTTCTCACTTGCTATGTGAGAATGTTAGTGTGGAAGAGTTTGCTAGTTCTAGTGCTACCCCTTTGTACATTGTGGCTGTGTCTGACAAAAGTTAACAACAAATAATGGTATTAGGAATACATTTGCCTCCTGCATGAACTGTGCATAGCTGAATAGACTGTATTTTAACGTCGGCCATATATGGTGGTACTTGGAGAGCCAGCTACTTTCTCAGGTGGTACTTGGTGTAAAACGTTTGAGAACCACTGGCCTATGCAATCCAGGAAGCAGCTTACACCAGAAATCTGTGTTTTAACAAGCACACGGGCACCACCCCATATACAGCACTGACAAGGAAAAAGGTGTGATCTAGCCAGGATGCACAAGTGTGGGTCAGTGTGTTATGCTTACCAACAGGACAGAGGTAAACTCGAGTCCAGGTGTGAGAAGGGACTGTTTGTAGGGCATGACAAGGGCAGCCCCGCTTTTCTAGTCTATTATCCCGGTAAAGGGAAAGTGCAAAAGCACAGGTTAGTAAAGTTTGTCACAAAGACAACATGTGAGAACGAGACACAGACACAGGAGCCAGAGCTGGACTCCAGAGTAGGGTGTGAGGAAAGAGAGACACCACAGCTTAGTGTACTGAGCACAGACATGCAGATTCAAGATGAAGGACCTGGGCAGGTTAAAGCATTTTCTAGGCATGGACTTCAAACAGTCTGCCAGTTGTGTAAAAATATCCCAGAAGAGATATGTGGAAAAGATCCTGAATCGTTTTGACATGCAGGAGTGTAGAACTAGGGAAACACCATGTGATCAAAAGCTAGACTACACTGAGGATGCACAAACATTTACAGATATAAAAATGTACAGAGAAGCTGTAGGCAGCCTCATCTATTTGACTACATGTACTCGCCCTGACCTATGTTTTGTAGTAAGTAAGTTATCACAGCATTTTACTGATCCCACAGAAGAGCACTGGATTACAGCAAAACATGTTTTTCGTGATCTTAAAGGTACAGCAGATAAACAGCTTTGTTTCAGAAAGAGCAGCGAGGGCTTAGGGCTTCAAGCCTATAGTGACACAGATTGGGCGGCAGACGCCACAGACAGGAGAAGTACCACAGGGTATATTGTGTGAGTATGGGTACAGACAGCTCACTGGTTTCAACTTGTGAAGCCGAATATATGGCTCTAGCCTTAACGATACAGGAATGTATTTATCTGGAACAACTGCTCGAAGGTATGGATACTAGGGGGGGCCGAAAACATTTATACGTAGTAGTATCGCGATACTTTGCGTGGCGATACTGTATCGATACAGGGACGCCAAGTATCGATATTTAATTATTAATTTAAAAAAAGTTTTTTCTTTTTTTGTATTTTTCTTTTTTTTGTATAAGGAAGTTGCATTGTTAATTTCAATACCTGTAATAGTACAGTAGTCCACACTTGAGAATCATGTTGGCATTCGGGGTCACGCACTTGCTTGGTTTAAATCTTATTTAACTGATAGAACACACTGCGTGGTCTATAATGATTTAACATCTGAGACCCTCCCAGTGCAATGCGGGGTCCCACAAGGCTCTGTCCTGGGCCCTTTGCTATTTTCGATTTACATGCTACCCCTCTGCAATATCATACGCAAATTTGGCATAAACTTTCATTTTTACGCTGATGACACCCAATTATACATACCTATTAAGCCAAATGATTCCTCCCAATTATAAAATCTTGAGGCTTGCCTGCTTGCCGTCAAAAAGTGGATGTCGCAAAACTTTCTACTCCTTAATGCAGATGAGATGAGATGTTAATTGTTGGCCCCCCAAACCACAGAGGCCTGTTTCAGGACATCTCCCTCAACTTTGATACTTGTCATGTATCCCAGAGCTCCACCATAAAAAACCTCAGAGTCATTTTTTATTAATCCCTCTCATTTAATGCACATGTAAAAAGTTTCACCAAAATTGCCTTCTTCCATCTTCGTAATATCGCAAAAATTCACCCCATTTTAACTCTGGCTGATGCTGAAACCCTAATTCCTGCTTTTGTCTCATCACGTCTAGACTACTGTAATGCACTTTTTTCAGGCCTACCTAATTCAAGCATCAAAAATCTTCAACTCGTGCAAAATGCGGCTGCACGGATACTAACAAAAACTAGAAAATTTGATCACATCACACCAGTTTTGTCCACCCTACACTGGCTTCCTATTCAAGCCCGATCTGACTTTAAAGTGCTACTCCTCACCTACAAAATGTTAAATGGGCTTGCACCGCTCTATCTATCCGATCTCATCTCTCGATACTCGCCCGCTCGTGCTCTGCCCTCACAAAATGCGGGGCTTCTATCGATTCCTAGGGTTAAAAAGAAATCCACCGGCCACAGAGCCTTTGTCTATCGCGCTCCCTACTGTACCTGTGGAACAAATTACCTGCCGTCGTCAGGGGCGCCTGCTCTGTCGAAGCTTTTAAATCCCTGCTTAAGACCCATCTTTTCTCTCTCTCCTTCAACCTACCCTGATCTCACCTGGTCGGGGACTGACCCTTAGATTAATCTGTCTAGTTTAGTTAGGATGTCTATTTGCTCCCTTTTCTGCAGGCATAGGAGAACCTTTTAACCTCTGTCTCTGTCTAAACCGGTCCCATGGAACAGCTTCATAGTATACCGTCTTCTGTCTGGCCTGCAGTGCTGAACCCTCTGCGTGACTTCTCCTGCCCCCACGGGGCATACGGCCCTGAGCTATTGTCTTGTATCTCATCCTGTATCCATACGCTTGCAGTAGTTCTATCTATTACTCTATTTCACAATTGTCTTATATACTATGATTCTACTGTCACCATGTATGCATATGCTCACTACATGTATTTATTGCTCCATCTCCGCCCACTACAAACATGGGAACTCTCTCTAACCCCCTCCTATTGCTAGGTTTTAGTGAGTTTTGTCCTTACCTTTGCATGGGGTATGTCTGGGAGTGTTGCATTTATTTATTTTGCATTTATTTAAAAAATGTTGGACCTTATGGTGTTCTTGTTTTGTTCTTGACTTATTGTGATGTTTCTTCTTGACTTGTTTAAAGAAGAAGTGTACGGCCCATGGGGACATTAACGTGTGTTGTCGGTTAAAATCAAAATGCATATGATCAGTATCATGTTCCACCATGAACGCATGAAAGTGGTGGGGGGGGGGGGGGGGGGACGTTGTTTCTGATTATTGATTACCAATAACGGCATTCGTTATTGTAGCATCATACACTGATGTGTCATGATGTCATGATGTCATGTATGTTGTGTATGTCATAAATGTCACTATAAATTGAAAATGGGGGACCCTGATGTAAACAAGACAAACGTCTTTCTCTGGTCTGCATCCCCTTAACAATTGTGTGTATTGCTGCATATGTGACTTTGTCAACAAAAGGCATTCATCAATATTAATATATATATATATACATTTATTATGAACATATACAATGAGGACTATGACCATACGATGCCTGGCCGCGTGAATATTAAAGGCAACCAACTTGTGTTCAGCCTTTCGTTCAGCGTTTCTCTGATTGGCCACACGGCCACGTGACCGCGCTGCCGCGCGGCAGAGAGTTGCACCGCTTCCCAATGACTTGTTTTGTTTACATCAGGGTGAACGCTGTTGTATTCGCAAATATGAGAGCCAGCTTATGTAATTGGTTTGTCATGACAAAACAATACAAATCGCTACTTTACATCAGGGTGAACGCTGTTACACTGCCACCACCCACTTCAATGACAGAGCTCTCATATTTGCGAATGCATAAACTATATCTTAAATTATGGCTATGTGTCTAATATGGCTGTCGCGAAGTCATTGATAAGTGTTTACGAAGGATCAGATTAAACCGAATATATATATTTATTGATTGATATATATTGCATAATATTTGTATATTGTTTGATATCCCTTGTATATTCCTTGTACATATACACGGAATATCCCTTTAGCCTAGTACAGACCATAATATTTCATTCTCCTATTGGACAGCGGTCCACAGGCGCCATGGCCATACCTTCAAGGTCTGGTTCAAAGTCACCGCCGGGGACTTGCCTGGACATGAACGGTATTGCGCAAGGATATGAGACAGGAATAAAGCTGGTACTAGTTTGTTCACCTAAGCGTATAAATACGGCGCAGGTGAATACAGAAGCACTTAGTCAGAAGTCTTAGTAACTAAAGTTGAAGCCTCACCCACGATACGACGTGCGGTGAAGTATGGCCTGTTTGGCCCCAAATAGAGCATTGAGACCGCGTGCGAATTAATAACTGAAGTGTCAGAGTTTAACGCTGTACCGTCGAGTTCGACCTATTCTATTAAGTCAGTAATAGTCTATTTGTGTATAGTGTATCGTGCTGCTAAAGTTCTACAGTGACCAGCATCACCAACGTTTCCTCGTATCAGCTAGAGTGCTTATCCAGGTTGGGCTGCTTATCATGGCGCTTTCACCCGAGGGGCCCTAGACGAGGACCGTGTGGATTATGTACACTGGATAACCTACCGACGACTGCATAGCCCTTTTCGGCTGGATTATATTTGCTTTTGGTCCTGTAATTAATGGAGCGGAGAATCGCCGACACCCACAAGTGTGTGGGATTTACCCTGTGAGGAGCCACGTCGAGTCTGCCTCTCAGAAGTCTGAGGCCGGCTAGCTTTCTTCCATGTGGAGCTACATGCTACGGAGAACAGCTGTATTCGTCTGCGGATCAAGATCTTATTGCACCGTCTCCTGTACTTGGAGTCTCCTTATCATCGTTGACCCAGACTCTACTACCGACAAATCCTCTACCCTTGCTGGCTTACAACCGGGGGGACCGTACCAGTATCTCCCGCTATATTACTAGTGTACCATAGATATAATTCCTAAGATTCAGGTTGTATTATTATCTCCTGCGTAATATGAGAATGGACATTCGTTATTGATTTGCCTACGCACATTCCTTTGCCTTATAAGCGCATCCAAAGTAAAGTAAAGTAAAGTATATTATGTACCTTTTGCTGCTAATAAATACTTAAATCCAGTTTTGTGTGGAACCGAGTCATTGTGGGAAGTGTTCATCATTAGATACCTGTGTACTGTATGGCCAGTAGGAATGTACATAAGACGGTAGTGGTTTAATGATACCATACTTATCAATACAGTCAGGGAATTGTACCCCTCAGTTACAATTGGTCCTTCAAGCCGGAGGGTAATTAGCGTAATATTAATATAGTGGTATTAATATTGACATGGCCAAAGATGAACACTCCACAAAACGGTTCTCCTAAAATAGATCGCCCGCAGCGTAGACGGCAGACACCTCAGTACTTAGAGGATTACGTTGCCAGTATACTACCTAGCTTTCTACAGACGGTAAACGCGGAAAAAGTAGATAGTAAAATTATGTCCGACCCTACCGACCAGGTTACCCCGCCAATAGAGACCCTAGTGGGTTCTAACGTAACTGACCAAGCTCACGGTGGGGACCAGGAGGGACCTGACATGACTTTACCCCCCGCCAAGACCGAAGAAGTAGTCCCCGGAGAGCTCCAGGATAAAGAAAGCCCTCCAGGGATGGAACTCGACCCACTACAAGAAGGGACGAGCACCCCGGAGATGGATCTCCTCGATTCGCCACAGGAGAACGGATCTCCAACGAGTACTACCAGGAGCGGATCACCTCAACCAGCGTCTTCCCCCAGCGAGGCGGACAAGATGCTGGCACAGGCCTTCCTCGCCAGCCTGGCAGCCTCAACCGAGCGCGATCGACTCCAAGCACAGACGCTTAGTGAGCGCGAACATTCTTCCATGGAAAGAGAACGCCTTCAAGCGCAGCAACGGAGTGACGAAGACCGTATACGTCTAGAGATTAGACGCCTCCAGACGGAAGAGAATATGGGAAGAGACCGCGCCGAAGCCCAGCGCGCCGCCGCCGAAGCCCAGCGCGCCGCTGCCGGTGCCCAAGGGGAAGCAGAGCGCGACCTCGCTCTCACCAAGCGCGAAGCCGAGCGCGACCGATTACAAGCGCAGATAATGGAGCAGCTGATTACCAGGGCAACCCCCCCTCCCTCCGCACGGGGCTCCAGGGCCTCGTCAAGACAAGGGTCAAGGGCACCCTCCCCTACCCGATCAAGCGACCCTGAGCCCGACCACCAGAGAGAGCCTATACCCCTCTCCGAACCCCTTCCCCGACCGGTCCAAGCGAGACCCAGCTACAGGGAAGAACCGGTCTATACCGCGGAGAGGCTAAATAGACGACTACAGGATCTAGATGACCTGCCAGAGGAAGAAGAAGAGGGAGAGGAGGAGAGTCAAGCCCAACAGCAGCACAGTACTCCACAGGACCAGGAGGTCCAGTACAGCCCAGGCTTTACCCCCGCGGCTCTGCGCTACAGACCCCCAACTCAATTCACGGGTGAGCTTGACGCACGACCAGCCCCGAGGAACAGCACCTGGGTACGCGGGCCATGGTACCCAGCAGGTACCAGCCCACCACGACACGTAAGAGGAGACTCGCCTAGGAGGCCTCTCCTCCAACGCTCACCGATGTGCCAGCCATCCATGGCATCGTACCTTGGCACACCGACGTTCCCGGACTTCACACACGAGAACAGAGCACAGTACACAGAGCTACGAATGTGCTTAGAGACAATGATGTCCGATGTAGCTGATGAACCGTACAAATATGCTATCCTACTCAAGCACCTCAAGGTGCCCCGAGCGCACAATATAGCGCTGGCATATTCCACCTCTACTACCCCATACACCGCGGCTCTAGCAGCACTCGACCAAAGATATGGACGCATATGGGACTACGTAATACAAGAGATAAGGAATATTGACCGTCTACCCCCAGCCACAGACAATCGCTCACTAGATGACCTGTCTATCAAGGTACAATCCCTGGTAGGGATGCTGGGGGCGCAAAAGGAAAAGGGTATGCACAAACTGTACGCAAACTCTAATGTCGAGAGGATTTTAGAGAAGCTTCCGCTCGCCCGACAAGAGCGCTTCAGGCGGCAAAGAGACCACCGTGATCCTAACGGTCCCGAGCCATCCCTCCTAGACCTAGCCGACTTCCTGGCGAGAGAAGTCAACAGCCTACGGTTGGATACGTTCGTGCGGAGCACACCAAGCTCCAGAGAGGGACCTAGGAGAGCAAACGATGGCCGCAGATTGGTGACCGTCATGCACCAATCAGAATCAGTAACGAGCAACAAGAACCACAGTACCCCCTCGATGAAGGAGAAGTGGAAGATGGTGTGCCCGTACTGCGAAAAGGAACACTGGCTGTCACACTGTGACACGTTCAAGAAGATGACCACCGACGAGGTGAGTCAATGGATAAAGTCCAACCGACGCTGTTACCGATGTGCGCGCAGTCACATGGCAGCCAATTGCCGCTTAAAGAAGAGGTGTAGTCGGTGTGACGGAGCCCACTTAGACGTCCTACACGACAGTAACAGAAGAAAGCCTTCACCCTTAAGCAGCACAAAGGCAAGTGTTATGTACATTGACCCCGCCAGCAGCGGGGGCGCCCGGGTGCTCTTAAAGGTGGTCCGCGTAACATTGAGTTACCAAGACAAGGTCATGGACACTTACGCCGTCCTTGACGACGGGTCAGAGAAGGCGCTTCTCCTCGCGTCCGCTGCGGCCCAGCTGGGGCTGCGGGGGAGCGAAGACCAGATGACGATTCGGACAATAAGAAGAGATCTAAAGACGATAAAGGGCGAGAATGTCTCCTTCACTATCGCAGCAAGCGGGCAGCCAGAGAGACGGTATAGGATCACTAACGCTTTCACCAGCCAAGACATAGGCCTGTCGCAGTACACCTACCCCATCGCCAAGCTGATGGACAAATATGTGCACCTGCGTCAACTACCTATACCGCTCATAGACGGTGCCACCCCGACCCTGCTGATAGGCTCCGACCATGCAGACCTCATCGTCCCGATGGACCGGGTCCACACAGGGCCCAGAGGCTGTCCTGCAGCAGTCGAGACCCGCCTAGGATGGACACTACAAGGCCCCCTCGCTAGGTCTCTTAACCGAACAGCAGCCACTAGCTGCCTCCACTCCAGAGTGACAGAAGAAGACACCACCCTCCTACAGCATGTCGAGAGGCTATGGACACTAGAGACAATGCCCTTTAAGAACGAAAAGAAAGACATTCGTTCCAAGGAAGACATTTATGCTATAGCCCTCCTCGAGCGGGGGACAAAGAGAGTCAAAGTCAACGGAGTGATGAGATACGCAACTCCACTCCTGAGGCGAGAGGGTATGCCTACCTTACACGCCCCAAAAGAAGCGACGGAGCGGTATCTATTGAACACAGAGCGGCGCCTAGCCAGAGACCCCGCTCAAGAGACTGTGTACCGCGCTGAGATTGACAAGCTAATCACAGCGGGACACATAAAGAAAATTGACATTAAAGAGGCCGATCAGACGACCGAATCATGGTACGTGCCGCACCACAAAGTCCACCACAACGGCAAGGATCGTATTGTGTTCAACTGCAGCTACCAGATTGGATCACAAAATCTGAATAAAGAGCTCTTGCCCGGCCCAACACTCGGCCCCTCTCTACTAGGCGTGTTACTACGTTTCCGCCAAGACAAGGTGGCCATCAGCGGCGACATCAAAGGGATGTTCCTGCAGGTGCGACTAGTGGAGGAGGACAAGCCCCTCCTGCGGTTCCTATGGAGAGAGAGGATCGGGGACGAGCAACCATCCATCTATCAATGGGAAGTCCTCCCTTTCGGAACCACATGCAGCCCATGCTGTGCTACGTTTGCACTGCAAAAACACGTCGCAGAGGACCCAGCAGCTGATGAAGAGGTCCGACAAAGTGTAGGAAATAGTTTCTACGTGGACAACTGTCTGCAAAGCGTCTCGACGCCAGAAGAAGCCGAGGCCCTCCTACTCAAGCTCCGCGCCTCCCTGATCAAAGGCGGCTTTGATCTCCGGCAGTGGGCTAGCAGCGACCCTCAAGTATTGCGCAGCCTCTCCCCAGAGGACAAGGCAGCAAGCAGCGAGACCTGGATGGCGACCATCCCAGGAGAAGCCCAAGAAATGACATTAGGACTAGTCTGGCGCTTCAAAACAGACTCGCTCCATTATAAACACACACCCCTGACCAAGGAGCAGGGAAGGTCGACTGCACTACCGACCACAAGACGGAGTGTATACAGAACACTTGCCAGACAATATGACCCGTTGGGATGTATTCTACCTTACACCACCAGGGCAAAGATGATTGTAAGAGCGTTATGGGACAAGGACCAGGGCTGGGACGACCCCATACCCGAACACCTTGCCTCCACATGGAGAGAGTGGGAGACAGAACTCAGCTCACTCCCAGGTGTCAACATACGCCGCAGCTACTTCCCACCCACAGTGAGGCCGGAGACGTGCCAGATGGACCTGCACGTCTTCAGCGACGCCTCCGAAGTAGCCTACGGTTCGGTGGCCTACTTGCGTGCCCGAGAGGAGGGAGGAGAAATACATACTGCTTTCATCCTGGCTCGCTCAAGAATAGCCCCACGCAAGCAACAATCTATCCCGCGTCTAGAGCTCTGCGCAGCCCTAGCAGGAGCGCAACTCGCCACGTTAATCCAACGTGAACTCACCATCCCGGTGCAAAGAACAATCTTGTGGTCAGACTCCACGACCGTACTCACATGGATCCGGTCTTATTCGTGTAGATACAAGGTGTTCGTGGGAGTCAGGATCACAGAGATCCAAGATTTAACAGAAGCAGCAAGCTGGAGGTATGTGGACACAAAACACAACCCAGCTGACGTCATCACCCGGGGAATGTCCCTGGATGACCTCACCCGTCACAATCTATACAGTGACGGGCCAGAGTTCCTCAAGCTCCCGGAAGAAGAGTGGCCTACAACCACCCCACGGGAGGCGAGTAAAGAGGAGGCAGAGAACAAGAAATCTATGTTCTGTGGGTTGACCACACTCGTCTCCACAGACCCCAACATAGACGATTGCCTCACCCTTGAGAGTGCGCACCTAAAGACATTCCTGTGGCACCACCCAGAGGTTCAGCTCACTACTGACATTACTGCAGCTAACTACGAAGAAGCAGAACTTCTTCTCCAACAGCGAGCCCAGAGAGACTCGTTCCCCGATGAGCTAGACTGTCTACAGGGAGCAAAGCCTGTCCCGTCAGACAGCAGATTGCTCCACCTAGCCCCCGAGAGCGACGCCCATAATCTCATCAGAGTGGGTGGTCGTCTGCGGAGAGCTCCAGACTTACCGGATGACGTCAAGTACCCGATAGTCTTAAACAGCCGACACAAGGTCACAGGGTTTATCATAAAGAAATACGAAGAGGACGTGCATCACGCCGGGGCAGAGAGAGTCTTCGCGGAGATCAGACGTCGTTATTGGATACTGCAAGGGAGAGAAGCAGTACGACGTTTCCAGCGGACTTGTCTAGACTGTCGTAAATGGCGAGCACAGCCCAGTATACCCCGGATGGCTGACCTACCTCCCTGTCGCCTCCGACTCGGCGACAAGCCCTTTCACTCCACCGGTATGGACTGTTTCGGCCCGCTGTATGTAAAGAAAGGAAGAGGGACCGAGAAGCGGTGGGGTATTGTATTCAAATGCATGACCACCCGAGCGATGCACATAGAACTCCTTCCAACCATGAGCACAGACTCATTCCTTATGGCCTTCCGAAGATTCACATTGCGGAAAGGCAAACCGTCTATATTATTGTCTGATCACGGGACAAACTTCAAAGGCGGAGAAAGAGAGCTGAGAGAGAGCTTCCAAGCTATGGGCCCAGAACTTAAGACCCACCTCGCTCCATACCAGATTGATTTCCAGTTTAATCCCCCGAATGCACCTCACTTTGGTGGAACTTGGGAACGAGAAGTACGTTCAATAAAGACAGCCCTGTACGCCGTGCTTGGGGCCCAGACTGTGGCGGAAGAAGTCCTAATGACAGTCCTCACGGAGATCGAGGGAGTATTGAACTCAAAGCCCCTCAGTTACGTCTCAAGTGATGTAGCAGATGTCGACCCAGTCACCCCCAACACTCTCTTGATGGGGCGGCTGGACCCCGCGCTACCGCAGACAGTGTACAGGCCTGAAGAAGCGAACGGCCGAAGAATGTGGAGGTACAGTCAAGTATTGGCTGACAAGTTTTGGAACAGCTTCCTACTCCACTATCTACCGTCTCTACAGACCCGCCAGAAATGGGTGAAAGAGAGAGACAATTTGACAGAAGGAACAGTCGTCATGATTATCGACCAGTCACTACCCCGAGCTATGTGGCCGGCTGGCCGCGTAAGCAAAGTGATCACCGGTGCCGACGGAAAGGTCAGAGCGGCCGAAGTGCTCGTCCAAGGGCGGACCTACACCCGACCCGTGGCGAGGCTAATAGAGTTGCCAAGGCTCCCCGATACTATTGATGACGACCATGACCCCCTGACTTTGTGAACTGCCCTACCCTCCCAACAGACATTGAGTAGTGGACAGTGCGGTTAATCTGTCTCTGCTTATCTAATTAGGTGGGACTAATTAGGAGGCGGCTGTTACGAAGGATCAGATTAAACCGAATATATATATTTATTGATTGATATATATTGCATAATATTTGTATATCGTTTGATATCCCTTGTATATTCCTTGTACATATACACGGAATATCCCTTTAGCCTAGTACAGACCATACTATTTCATTCTCCTATTGGACAGCGGTCCACAGGCGCCATGGCCATACCTTCAAGGTCTGGTTCAAAGTCACCGCCGGGGACTTGCCTGGACATGAACGGTATTGCGCAAGGATATGAGACAGGAATAAAGCTGGTACTAGTTTGTTCACCTAAGCGTATAAATACGGCGCAGGTGAATACAGAAGCACTTAGTCAGAAGTCTTAGTAACTAAAGTTGAAGCCTCACCCACGATACGACGTGCGGTGAAGTATGGCCTGTTTGGCCCCAAATAGAGCATTGAGACCGCGTGCGAATTAATAACTGAAGTGTCAGAGTTTAACGCTGTACCGTCGAGTTCGACCTATTCTATTAAGTCAGTAATAGTCTATTTGTGTATAGTGTATCGTGCGGCTAAAGTTCTACAGTGACCAGCATCACCAACGTTTCCTCGTATCAGCTAGAGTGCTTATTCAGGCTGGGCTGCTTATCATGGCGCTTTCACCCGAGGGGCCCTAGACGAGGACCGTGTGGATTATGTACACTGGATAACCTACCGACGACTGCATAGCCCTTTTCGGCTGGATTATATTTGCTTTTGGTCCTGTAATTAATGGAGCGGAGAATCGCCGACACCCACAAGTGTGTGGGATTTACCCTGTGAGGAGCCACGTCGAGTCTGCCTCTCAGAAGTCTGAGGCCGGCTAGCTTTCTTCCATGTGGAGCTACATGCTACGGAGAACAGCTGTATTCGTCTGCGGATCAAGATCTTATTGCACCGTCTCCTGTACTTGGAGTCTCCTTATCATCGTTGACCCAGACTCTACTACCGACAAATCCTCTACCCTTGCTGGCTTACAACCGGGGGGACCCTACCAGTATCTCCCGCTATATTACTAGTGTACCATAGATATAATTCCTAAGATTCAGGTTGTATTATTATCTCCTGCGTAATATGAGAATGGACATTCGTTATTGATTTGCCTACGCACATTCCTTTGCCTTATAAGCGCATCCAAAGTAAAGTAAAGTAAAGTATATTATGTACCTTTTGCTGCTAATAAATACTTAAATCCAGTTTTGTGTGGAACCGAGTCATTGTGGGAAGTGTTCATCATTAGATACCTGTGTACTGTATGGCCAGTAGGAATGTACATAAGACGGTAGTGGTTTAATGATACCATACTTATCAATACAGTCAGGGAATTGTACCCCTCAGTTACAATAAGCGACAGCCATATTAGACACATAGCCATAATTTAAGATATAGTTTATGCATTCGCAAAATATGAGAGCTCTGTCATTGAAGGGCTTCTACAACGGAGCACGGCCGCTGCTGCTGGAGCTGGACCGAGTCAAGCCGGCGGCGGCGCATGGAAGCCGGGGACAAACCACCGCATCGCCCCGCTGGCGCTTCAGCAAGCAGCCTCCACAGCTCCAGTTAACCTAATTATACCGTAATGAATCATTAAAAAATATACCGTTAACTGGAATATGTTGTTTCTTTACACATATGTTGGATTATGTAATTGGTTTGTCATGACAAAACTAAAAAAATCGCTACTTTACATCAGGGTGAACGCTGTTACACTGCCACCACCCACTTCAATGACAGAGCTCTCATATTTGCGAATGCATAAACTATATCTTAAATTATGGCTATGTGTCTAATATGGCTGTCGCGAAGTCATTGATAAGCGACAGCCATATTAGACACATAGCCATAATTTAAGATATAGTTTATGCATTCGCAAAATATGAGAGCTCTGTCATTGAAGGGCTTCTACAACGGAGCACGGCCGCTGCTGCTGGAGCTGGACCGAGTCAAGCCGGCGGCGGCGCACGGAAGCCGGGGACAAACCACCGCATCGCCCCGCTGGCGCTTCAGCAAGCAGCCTCCACTGATGTACAGTGACGAGTGAATCTGGTAGTGAGTTGGTTTATGACGTTAAAAACGCGAAATAACGCATAACGTTACAGCTTACAGTTCCACACTGATGTACAGTGACACCCAGAGTTTCTAGTTACAGTAGTGACGCGTGAATCGAGATAGTCCTAACACTGTAACAGTGTTTATTATTAAGAGTCAGATAGTCCTAACAGTGTTTATAGTCCTAACAGTGTTTATTAGTAAGAGTCAGATAGTCCTAACAGTGTTTATTATTAAGAGTCAGATAGTCCTAACAGTGTTTATTATTATGAGTCCTAACAGTGTATTATTAATTAACGTCATAAACGAACTACCAGATTTATTTTGCACCAGGGAACTTGAAGGTTCCTGCCGCACTCGCGGCAAAAGGGGGCGGGCTAGCGGCGTGGGATCGTGGCCAATCAGAGAAAAACTGAACACAAGTTGGTTGCCTTTAATATTCACGCTGCCTGGCCATGCAGCATTCATTCAATGTACACAACTATATCAATACATGGTGATCACAAACACTAGCCACATCGTTACTAGAGAAATAAGTTAAACAAGTTAGCACTGCTGGCGGCTGGGTGGCGCAGCGGACATTGCGCTCGACCCCAACAGCCTCCTGCATCCCACCACAAAGCAGCACATCTCACGCTACGTGAAGTACTTGGCAAGGCAAACCAATGTCAGTACTTCACTCAACACCAGCCCTGAGAAGCTGCAGGACAGCCAGCAGCTGTGGCAGCATTTGACTGCAGGTAGTCAAACGGTCAGTGTCCCTGTCACCACTTTGCCAGCCCTGGTGAATCCACCAGCTCCAGCCACACCATTGGCTGAGGGCTGCCTCCAGGAGCCCGCTGTGTTCCAGGCTGCAGTGGAGAAGATCGTGAGGTATATATTTTTTCTAGTATCCTCACCGTCATATGTATATAATCCATGTTAGGATCTATGGGTAACAGTACTGTATATTTGCATATCGTATATGTCACAAATGTAACAGTACTATATACCTGTATGTCCCTATGTCATAAATGTCATGATGTCATGTATGTTGTGTATGTCATAAATGTCACTATGAATTGAAAATGGGGGACCCTGATGTAAACAAGACAAACGTCTTTCTCTGGTCTGCATCCCCTTAACAATTGTGTGTATTGAGCTGTACTGTATTGTACCCATTATCTGTTAAATAAAGTTGTCATTCATTCATTCATTCATTCATTCATTCATTCATTCATTCATTCATTCATTCAGTGAGATGCTGGAGAAGCAGCAGCAACAACAACAGCAGCTCCCCAAGAGGACACGCAACTGCCTCGCCTGTGGTCAGCCAAAGTCCCGGTTCCTCGGAGATGGCTCCACCATCCACTTTTTTTATCAGACTGGAGCGGTGAGATACTTCTACTGCTCCACTAAGGTCTTCCAGACCTATGCAGCAGAAGGACTCACCAATCCCAGGATGCCATTCCAGGGCATGAGACCGAGTTTTTTCAGAGGGAGCTGGGGGCCTTGAAGCGGCGGGGGATGGTGAATCAAGTGCTGGAGGAGAGAAGGAAGAGAGAGCCTGTGGTGCAACTGCCTTCAGGTCCCCTCTGCACTGCAGGTTCTGACGCAACCCCATGAAGCAGGGACCCAACAGCCCCCACATCCACACTGGCTTCCCTGGGGTGATAGGGAAATATGTTTACTGTCCTGCCAAGGTGCTGTATCTGTACCAGGCACAGGGGATGGAGAGAGAAATGAGCTGGGAGGAGTTCATGTTGTTTGCCTTTTATGAGGCAGAAAAACAGAGGTGGGCTACTGAAAAAGGGACGGGCTCGGGCTTATAAAAAGGGATTATTATTGTGTATTATAACACATACACACGCATGACACAACATTCTGCACTCGCACATACACAAACGCACTTTAAGAAAATAACTTGTGATTGTTGCATAGTATAGTTCGTTTTTAATTAAAAAAAAAAAAATACTAGGGAGCTCCAGTAGCTCACCGCATATCTCGGCGCTATTTCTGCGTCGGGGAAAACCGTGCTGCGTCACGGGTCTGGTGGACACGAGTTCGATTCCCGGACCCGCCGTCATTTATCAGAATGTCTTCCCCTGCTCTATATCCCGTTTCAACCTGTTTCTGTCGGTCATGCTTGACCAGAAAAGCGATAAACGCTAAAAAATAAAGTTTAAAAAAAAGAAAATACTAAAAAAATACTAAAAAAATAACTAACTAACCTTACTGTCATGCACTTGTCCTAATAAACTAACCTACACTGTAGCACTCAACACTTTGATGAACATTGTTACTCAGCTGATAGAGTTGAGCCCTTCCTGATGACTTGTCGTACAGAACTTGTAAGTCGCTTTGGATAAAAGTGTCAGCAATTTTATTTTTTTTATTTTATATCCTTTATTTATCCAGGAATGTCCCATTGAGATACAAGATCTCTTCTTCCAGGGAGTCCTGACCAACACGGCACACAACAAGTTTCAACATAAAAACAAGGGCATTAACTCTATGGCGTCCGTTCACGAGTATATACGTGTTTCGATTCCATGCGTTGTGGTCCAGAGCCACGAGTATACTCGTGACGAGTTGTTATTGTTTTATTCCATATTTATAACGCTTATTAGGTACCCGATCCACTAGCAGGATCTTTCCCATTTGGTTTTCGAAACATGCAGTACCGGCCAGATCCGCTTAGGGGCGCCATCGCTCCACTGCAGTATCATTGATGGGATTAAAAAAAAATGCTTTTACAGTCCTGTGGGCGGATCATAGAGCCTTGATTCCAAACGAAGCCCCTCCATCTTTGATCAGCTTGCCAAAAGTTTTTTTCAGCGTGGAATAATGGGATTTATGATTAGCCAATGTGCATATCGATCTACCAGAATCCGATGACTGGTGAGGAAATGCTGCCGGCAATCACATGGCCTGACGGTAGGATAATATTACCCCAAATTACAGCTGGATTGGACATTGTTTTATAACCTAACGTGATAGACTACTGACATTGGCTACCGGAACGCACACTCTATTGCTAATCAATAATACTGATCAGCGTTCCCCGCCGCCCCCATTTCATCCATAGATGCTGTGTAATAGTCCGGATGCTACGCAGTTTGTTTTATTTTATCCGTATATATACAGCAGAAATGGTGTTTGATATAACGGCGCCAACGTTTAGCCTTTTTTGCAGCCTCCTGCAGAAAAGCCTAGACGAAAAGTGCGATATACCTTATATTCACGACGCTATAAAATGACAACCAACCGATGGATTTTTTTTCTTTAAGCCATTATGAAGGCACGGTTTATGCACTCAAGTGACAATGAGAATGGACAGATAGCAATACTATAAATGATATATAAAGCTCTTAGAAAGTACATCGGTTTGTTTACAATCCTCTGTCCTCTGAGGCCTAAATCGCCGTGGGGCGCCGGTCGCCATAGTGTTAACAACAAAAAACATACAAATCAAATACAAATACAGAAGGCCATTTGTGCAGTGGCAAGAAGCATAATCAGATCAGCAATAGCATCAGGTAAAACAGTTACATGTTTCATGAAGGGCTAATCGTAGGCATACCTTTAAAAGCATTCACAGTAGGAAGTGCCTCTATAGACAAAGTTTCACTTGCAGCGTATTCCATAAAAAGGGAGCATAGTGGGAGAATGCAGCTTTACCAAGCTCTGACTGCATCAAAGGAACATTTAAAAGCATCCCATTTGCTGCTCGTCTGGTATTAAAAAAAAGCAAGTATAAAAGGACAGAGGTCTGGAGATATCAATCAGATTTATTTATATAGCACATTTAACATGACACATGTCAACCAAAGTGCTGTACAGAGGGTAGATACATAGATACATATAGACAACAATATTACGGAAGCCAATACATTAGACATATCTCTTTACCAAAGCATTTGACTGACTTTACACTATTATACTGCACTATTTCTCTGTGATTGACATTGCACTATTTATCTATGTTTTATTCCCCATGTCTTTATTCTCCTTTATTTTATATATCCGAGGATTGTATAGTATGTCTGCACTTTATGTGCTCATTTCCTCATTCATGTATTTTACATTCTACTAAAACTGAATCAAACCATAAACAAGGTGGCCTGTTGGGATGTTAGATCCTAATGTGAAAAACTGTGATTTTATATGTCTGCTCATTTTACTTATTTCTACTTTTATCTTTACGCCCCACTATCTGCTGGGTGCATACTATAACCTTATCATGTTTTGTAACAGATTACAGAAGCATATTGGAACCTGAGGTTCTGATATGAATTGATTAATATATCTGCATTATTTTATCCCACTTTATGCTTTGCTCTTGCTGCTTGTTTTACACTGATTTTATGTTTTATTTCTTACTGATGTAAAGCACTTTGAACTGCAATCCCCTGTATGAAAGGTGCTATACAAATAAAGTTATTATTATTATTATTATTATTATTATTATTATTATTATTATTATTATTATTATTATTATTATTATTATTATTATTATTATTATTATTATTATTATTATTATTATTATTATTATTATTATTATTATTATTATTATTACTGAGACACAGTTCTTTCAGATAGATAGTTTTTAAACCAGCTCAAAGCCGTTTTACCAAGACGTATATGCAGCCAAGCCTCTGCAGTAATGCGTGATCCACAGAGTCAAACGCTTTAGACAGATCAACAAACAATGCTGCACAGTGTTTTTTCTTGTCTAGTGCTTCAATTATGTCATTTGAGACTAGCATAGTCGCTGACGCTGAAGTACTATGGCCTGATCTGAAGCCTGACTGAGACTCGTTAAGAATATTATGGTCAGCTATAGAAACTTTTTCAGTTTGTTTACAAGAGATTCAAATACTTTGGCCATTACAGACAATCTGGAAATAGGGCGATAATTATTTAGGTCAGAGGGGTCTCCACCCTTTAACAAGGGGAGAACCATGGCCGACTTTCATGAGCTAGGTAATTCACCAGAACAAAGACTGAGATTCAAAATAGAGGTTATGGGTTCTGCAATCAAACCTGCAGCAGCTTTGAAGAAAAACGGCTTATCTTGTCGAAATGCTAATGTAAATGTATAACTGTTGATTGATATGCACTGTCCCTGATCAAATAAACTGAGTAAACTCAAACGAAACTATTGTTTTATTGCACAATCGTAGCGGGCATTGTAACGTTTGGGGTTTTGCGAGAGAACCAGTGTTGCAGTCAAAGATTAAACAAGTGAGAGAGACAGATGGACAGAATTAATGAATGCAAACTTTATTTAACAGATTGCAGAATGGGTACAATACAGTATGGCTCAATAGTACACACAATTGTTAAGGGGATTAAGAGCAGAGAAATACGTTTGTCTTGTTTACATTACGGTCCCCCATTTGCAATTCATAGTGACATTTATGACATACACAACATAAATGACATTTATAACATAGGGACATACATGACATACAGGTATATAGTACTGTTACATTTGTGACATACGATATGCAAATATACAGTAAGGAACCTGACGCGAACTCCGCCATCACAACCATTGAACTATTATAATAGATTTACTATTTTATAATCTAAATATGTGCAACAAAGTGATATTCATGTTTATTGATTCAACATAGCTGTTTATCTTTGATAATGTATGACAGGCTTTAGTTTTGCCCCGACGTGGTAATATTTTTGGCCTAAATGAAGAAACATGATATTAAGTTGACAAAAACCTCTGCCGCTACAATCTAATGATAATCTAAATATGTGCAACAAAGTGATATTCATGTTTATTTATTCAACATAGCTGTTTATCTTTGATAATGTATGACAGGCTTTTGCCCTGACCGGGATTCGAACACGGCTGCACGAGAGAGCAGTTCAGCACCTTGGACAGCGTGACAAATGCACCCATTTCATTGGCTGTCACTCTGTTACACCCACTACACCACCGCGTCGCTCCTATACTGTAGGAATCTCCGTTCAAAGTCAAGCAGGCTTAGGAATAGCTTCTTCTCCTCAGCTGTCAGCTCTCTGAACCACAGTGACAGCCCCACCTCCATACCATATAAACACTGAACCCCATTAATTATACTCTAGGTTCTGTTGCCCATAGCCTACTGTACAAACTCTGAACTCTGTTGCCTATACTTAGTTTATACCTATTTACTGCCTTCACTGCCTACAGCTGCTTTACACTGTATTCATAACTATCTGCCTATAGTCTACCCATAACACTGTAGCCATGCACTCAGGTTAGATGCCAACCTCTTTTCGTCGTACTGTAGCCTACTTGTGCTGTATGATGAAAATACATTTGAATTTACTCAAATCTAATGTAATCTAATCTAATGTCCCTGATTAACCACTATTTACATCCTCTCACATTTCTTGAAATGTTATCATATGTACATTAAAACCAATTTATAGATTTGTTCAAAATAGCCATATAATGTCTACAAAGTCAGACTCCCATCCATTGTCTATGGAGCAGCTCCAAACGTTATACTTAGTGACATCACACATTGGAGAGGAGCTCATGTTCACAAATATTGGTTGAACTTCCCCGGCTCATGGAATTGTCAGATCAAGAGCAATGTAGAAAGTGCAGACATAAAATTGTGACCAGGATGTCCTCAGAATTCATCAGTTCATCAAGAGGAGGAGGAAGAAGAGGAAAAAACTGCAACTAAGATATAATTTTATTTGTGGTTCATCATTGTGTAAAGATTCCTGATATTTTATGCTTTTGATGTCATGCTACCTATAGCATCTGATTCTGACAATGCAGAGCTTGTTTGAACTTGTATTAGAAAACATAAAACATGTAAGGTAGTTTGCCCTTATAGAAGTGTAGGTGAGTTGAGACAGGAAAGACACCTTAATCCAGGATTCTGTCATGAAGTGAGAACTGTTTATTTACCAGATCTGGGAAGCACTTAGTTACAGACCAACAAAAGATTGGCTCACAATGATGGTACAGACGTTTTATAGGAAAGGAACATGACGTAGCATCAAAAATCAACCAATAAGCATCTACAAAAAATGTATAGGCTACATTATAGATAACATTGTCCAATAAACATAGCAAGAGGTGAATATATTTGAATAAACATAAATCCCTGTCCTTGATTGTCCCGAACTTTGTCAATGTTAATCATTTTATGTACTGTTTTGGCAACATGTGTTTTTCATCTGTCATGCCAATAAACATCATTTGAAGTTGAATTTGAGAGGGAGATGGATAGAGAAAGAGAGAGAGAGAGAAAGAGGGAGAGAGAGAGAGAGAGACTGTAAAAGTTCCCACCAGGAAACAGATGGGGTTTCCTGAGTCTCCTGATGAAGCTCTGGATCTGCATAATGAACTGAGCAGATCCGGTATCTAGCAGACGGTCGGTCCTGTAGACCAGATTCATCCCATTGCCCTGGAGAGGAAAGAACAAAAGGATTAATAGAACAGAATAGAAATCCTTTATTTATCCAGAGGGAAATTCAGCACTACAGATCGCTCAGAGTAAACGGTAAACATTTAGGTAGTAAAAAACAAACGTCACAAATACGAATACAAATAAGAATAAAGAATAAAAGAATAACATTTTTACTTACTTATCCAGATCATCCTGTTAAGGGGGAAAAAAGTATGTATATTAGATACCATCTAGAAAGCATGTCTGCAGACACATTTGAATCTACCTGTTGGGGCCGTGTCAACACGTTTGACTCCTCATCCTACACAATTACAACCATGTTTGGTCAGGAACATTATTGGCCAAACACTTAAAAAGTTGACTTTGATAGTTCATTAAATTGTTTTTTTTTTTTATCCACTTTTTCTCCCATTTTCTATATTTTTCTCCCATCCCAATTTCGTATCATCCAATTCAACCCTCCCCTGTCACGAACGCTGTTTCTTGCCTCCCACAAGCCGGCTGCAATGTGGACTAAGTCATACATAGCACAAGTCCCCTCCGGTACTTGAGGTAACAGCAGTCGCATCTTTTCACCTGCGCAGCTCGATCTCTCAGTGGCGAGGAGTAACGCGTGGGAGGCTCACGCTGCCCCTGACACTTCCTGATTCTACTGCGCAGGCGCACCAACCGACCTGTAGGAGTCGCTGTCCACAACGCCCGATCCCCACCCATCAGTTTCCCACCCCCTAATACGGCCAATGTGTATTAGTATGAACGACCAGCTAAACTGAAAGCAATGTGGAGCGCTGGGCTCGAACAGGCGAGCCCAGCGTCTCCGCATTCGTGGCGAGCGCCTTGCCCACTACGCCACGTAGCCGCCCGATAGTTCATTAAATTGTTCAAATTATTTACCAATTAACATTAAGAGAGGGTGTAGCTTAACTACACAATACTCCACAACCATTGCTCCAATCATCGTAGACATTATTATACAACCTATGTTGAAATGTCAAGAAACTAATTTAATGAATTTTTGCAAATCCATCAGAAGCAACCATGTGGCCATAATATGTATTTCATAATTCACAATAAAGTAAATCAACATAGATTTGCATACAGATAAGGCTGCCTGTGTTGTTGAAACATACCAAACCCTAACTAAGAAAGAGCATGGGTGCTTCTCCTGGAGACAAATTGATCACAGCTTGTTGTATAAAAAGTTGTTAAGAAAGTTAGTTACTAAACGTCTAATGCAGATGATAAGATGACTCAACAGACTCATCAGTCTCCCGCCGGACCTCAGGCCAGGTAGCTGACAGTGTAAAAGAAATCATGCAGTCAGTAAAGAAATGATTGATAACTATTGTGTTATAACACTGCTATTAACATCACTATAAACCTTCAACTATGGTGCACAAACTCAGTAATAAATACTGTTTCAAGTACCATTCAGGAATTATTACCTGTTAGACATATAATATAAACCCAATTAATGCAGACTGTAGTGGATGTTGCTTGAATTTTGTTTTAAAGATAGATGAATAAATACCAGTGTATAGAGGAAAGTTTTTTTGGAAAAGTACAAATTTACTTACTTGAGATACCTGAGCAGACCACACCAGCATCATCACTGTGATCACAGTCGTGCTTGCCAAACCCTAGATGACCACACTCTTTTAAAGACATCTCATCGCCTGCACAGGCAACATCATCCATCCAGATCTGGCCACTGCCCTCGCCAAAGCTGGCCCCGCCTGGGGCAAACAGGGCGTCACCACATCCCTGCTGTCTACACACCACCTCAGCGTCCTCCATGCCCCATCTATGATCACACACTGTCCCCCACTGGCCATCATGGTAGACCTCCACTCTGCCCTGGCAGGAGCCTTCCCCATCGACCAGTCGGTATTCGGTATCTGACAGTGTAAAAGAAATCATGCAGTCAGTAAAGAAATGATTGATAACTATTGTGTTATAACACCGCTATTAACATCACTATAAACCTTCAACTATGGTGCACAAACTCAGTAATAAATACTGTTTCAAGTACCATTCAGGAATTATTACCTGTTAGACATATAATATAAACCCAATTAATGCAGACTGTAGTGGATGTTGCTTGAATTTTGTTTTAAAGATAGATGAATAAATACCAGTGTATAGAGGAACGTTTTTTTGGAAAAGTACAAATTTACTTACTTGTGCAGACCACACCAGCATCATCACTGTGATCACAGTCGTGCTTGCCAAACCCTAGATGACCACAATCTTTTAAAGACATCTCATCGCCTGCACAGGCAACATCATCCATCCAGATCTGGCCACTGCCCTCGCCAAAGCTGGCCCCGCCTGGGGCAAACAGGGCGTCACCACATCCCTGCTGTCTACACACCACATCAGCGTCCTCCATGCCCCATCTATGATCACACACTGTCCCCCACTGGCCATCATGGTAGACCTCCACTCTGCCCTGGCAGGAGCCTTCCCCATCGACCAGTCGTAATCTGTCATCTGATGAAAGAAATCATGCAGTCAGTAAAGAAATGATTGATAACTATTGTGTTATAACACCGCTATTAACATCACTATAAACCTTCAACTATGGTGCACAAACTCAGTAATAAATACTGTTTCAAGTACCATTCAGGAATTATTACCTGCAGACTCCAACGGGACCATAGGGCCTAGTGGGGCTTCAACAACCTCAGGGTTGAATGCAACGTCATGAGCTGCATTAGATGACTCAACAGACTCATCAGTCTCCCGCCGGACCTCAGGCCAGATATCTGACAGTGTAAAAGAAATCATGCAGTCAGTAAAGAAATGATTGATAACTATTGTGTTATAACACTGCTATTAACATCACTATAAACCTTCAACTATGGTGCACAAACTCAGTAATGAATACTGTTTCAAGTACCATTCAGGAATTATTACCTGTAGACTCCAACGGGACCATAGGGCCTGGTGCGGCTTCAACAACCTCAGGGTTGAATGCAACGTCATGAGCTGCATTAGATGACTCAACAGACTCATCAGTCTCAGGCCAGATATCTGACAGTGTAAAAGAAATCATGCAGTCAGTAAAGAAATGATTGATAACTATTGTGTTATAACACTGCTATTAACATCACTATAAACCTTCAACTATGGTGCACAAACTCAGTAATAAATACTGTTTCAAGTACCATTCAGGAATTATTACCTGTTAGACATATAATATAAACCCAATTAATGCAGACTGTAGTGGATGTTGCTTGAATTTTGTTTTAAAGATAGATGAATAAATACCAGTGTATAGAGGAAAGTTTTTTAGAAAAGTACAAATTTACTTACATGAGCAGAGCACACCAGCATCTTCATCATGATTACAGTCGTGCTTGCCAAACCCTGGATGATCACACTGTTTTAAAGACAACTCTTTGCCTGTACAGGCAACCTCATCCATCCAGATAGGGCCACTGCCCTCGCCAAAGTGGGCCTCGACTGGGGCAGACAGGGCTCCACCACAATGTACCTGTTTACACACCACCTCAGCATCATCCATGTCCCAGTTATCATCACACACTGTCCCCCACTGGCCATCATGGTAGACCTCCACTCTGCCAGAGCATTCGCTCTCCCCACCGACCAGTCGTAATCTTTTATCTGATGAAAGAAATCATGCAGTCAGTAAAGAAATGATTGATAACTATTGTGTTATAACACAGCTATTAACATCACTATAAACCTTCAACTATGGTGCACAAACTCAGTAATGAATACTGTTTCAAGTACCATTCAGGAAATATTACCTGTTAGACATAATATAAACCCAATTAATGCAGACTGTAGTGGATGTTGCTTGAACAAACATTTAAAGATAGATGAATAAATACCAGTGTATAGAGGAAAGTTTTTAAGAAAAGTACAAATTCTTACTTGTGCAGACCACACCAGCATCTTCATCATGATTACAGTCCTGAATGCCAAACCCTGGATGATCACACTGTTTTAAAGACAACTCTTTGCCTGTACAAGCAACCTCATCCATCCAGATAGGGCCACTGCCCTCGCCAAAGTGGGCCTTGCCTGGGGCATCCCGGGCGTCACCACATTCCTCCACCGCTCTACACACCACATCAGCAGCCTCCATGCCCCAGTTATCATCACACACTGTCCCCCACTGGCCATCATGGTAGACCTCCACTCTGCCCTGGCAGGAGTCATACCCACCATCGACCAGTCGGTAATGGATATCTGACAGTGTAAAAGAAATCATGCAGTCAGTAAAGAAATTATTGATAACTAACTATTGTCTTATAAATAACACAGCTAGGGATGTTCGATATTGGCTTTTTTACCGATACCGATATACCGATATTGTCCAACTCTTAATTTCCGATACCAATATCAACCGATATCAACCGATACCGATATATGCAGGGTTCCCCCCCCCCCCCCCAAAAACGGAATAATTTCAGGTAACATTACATATCTCTTGTCGTGGAATTAACACAACATTATGCATACTTTTGACAATAAATAAAATCAGAATTTGTTCTTACTTGCTTGCCTGGGTAAATAAAGGTTAAATAAATGTAAAAAAATAAATAAAAATAATATTTCTTTAAAAAACCGATACAGATAATTCTCAATATCACATTTTAAGGCCAATATCGGCCAATAATATCGGTAGGCCAATAATATCGGTAGGCCAATAATATCGGACATCCCTAAACACAGCTATTAAAACCTCTTCCACCCGACGGGACCGGTACCGGTCCCGAAATGACATCTGGTCATAAATCAATATTTTTGTATTTTGTATAAAAGTTGCGATTTTAATTTCAAACGTATTCAAGTATTAACACCACTAACATGTCACAACCGCATGTAGAATGTATATTATCATCAATACGTTAGTTTAGCAATAGGTTAAAAGTGTCATTAGATAGATTTAACTTTTCGATTTGGTGAAGTCTATTCCGAGAGGGCGACCATTTTGGAAATCTTTAACGATGGGAATTGTAGTTTTTTTTTTTCATTTAAAGATAGATGAATAAATACCAGTGTATAGAGGAAAGTTTTTAAGAAAAGTACAAATTCTTACTTGAGCAGATCACACCAGCATCTTCATCATGATTACAGTTATGAGTGCCAAACTCTGCATGAACACAATCTTTTAAAGACATCTCTTCGCCTGTACAGGCAACATCATTCATCCAGATAGGGCCACTGCCCTCGCCAAAGCGGGCCTTGGCTGGGGCAGACAGGGCTTCACCACATCCCTGCTGTCTACACACCACCTTAGCGTCCTCCATGCCCCAGTTATCATCACACACTGTCCCCCACTGGTTCTCATTGTTGACCTCCACTCTGCCCTGGCAGGAGTCTTCCCCACCGACCAGTCGGTATTCCAAAGCTGCAGTGTAAAAGAAATAATGCAGTCAGTAAAGAAATTATTGATAAATTTTGTGTTATAACACAGATATTAACCATTTCACTGCCACACAACAGAAGGTTAACCCTTTACTATCACACAACCGACGGTCGCCGTCGGTTGTGTGATAGTAAAGGGTTAACCTTCTGTCGTGTGGCAGTGAAAGGGTTAACCGGCTGTTATGTGGCAGTGAAAGGGTTAACCTTCTGCGAATTGTCGCAGTGAAAGGGTTAACCGTTTGGTAGTGCGGCAGTGAAAGGGTTAACATCACTATAAACCTTCAACTATGGTGCACAAACTCAGTAATGAATACTGTTTCAAGTACCATTCAGGAAATATGTAAGGGATAATGTATAGCTACTCGATCATTGTCGCAAAATAATTGACCGACACCGTCAGTGAAGGTCAATTATTTTGCGACAATGATCGAGTATAGCTATACATTATCCCGCTTATTACATGGCTAACTTACTAACAATATACCTCATTCATTTTACATCGACTCGCAACACTGGTTCTGGCTCCGCTGAGTGCTCGTCGCTCCGCCCCCCAGCAGCTTCCCCGGCAGCCGGCAGTGTCTGATTGCACTGATGTCAGTGGGCTTGATTGCGAACAGCTGCGCACAGCGGTCATTATTGTCCCACAGCGGTCATTATTGTGTAATATCGGACCTCTGACGCGCGATATTGACCAATCACATTCGCCGAAATGCTTGCTTGTGATTGGTCAATAGCGCGCGTCAGAGGTCCAATATTACACAATAATGACCGCTGTGGGACAATAATGACCGCTGTGCGCAGCTGTTCGCAATCAAGCCCACTGACATCAGTGCAATCAGACACTGCCGGCTGCCGGGGAAGCTGCTGGGGGGCGGAGCGACGAGCACTCAGCGGAGCCAGAACCAGTGTTGCGAGTCGATGTAAAATGAATGAGGTATATTGTTAGTAAGTTAGCCATGTAATAAGCGGGATAATGTATAGCTATACTCGATCATTGTCGCAAAATAATTGACCTTCACTGACGTTTAAAACACCTCGCCGAGGCGGCTCGGTATTTTAAACTCTGTGTCGGTCAATTATTTTGCGACAATGACCTCGTAGCTATACATTATCCCTTACTTAGACATATAATATAAACCCAATTAATGCAGACTGTAGTGGATGTTGCTTGAAATTTGTTTTAAAGATAGATGAATAAATACCAGTGTATAGAGGAAAGTTTTTTAGAAAAGTACAAATTTACTTACTTGAGATACCTGAGCAGACCACACCAGCATCTTCACCATGATTACAGTCCTGATTGCCAAACCCTGCATGATGACACTCTTTTAAAACCATCTCGTCGCCTGTACAGGCAACCTCATCCATCCAGATCTGGCCACTGCCCTCGCCAAAGTGGGCCTTGTCTTTGGCATCCAGGGCTTCACCACATTCCTGCTGTCTACACACCACCTCAGCGTCCTCCATGCCCCAGTTATCATCACACACTGTCCCCCACTGGTCATCATAGTAGACCTCCACTCTGCCCTGGCAGGAGTTAAACCCACCACCGACCAGTCGTAATTGGATATCTGACAGTGTAAAATAAATCATGCAGTCAGTAAAGAAATGTAACACATTTATATAACACAGCTATTAACATCACTATAAACCTTCAACTATGGTGCACAAACTCAGTAATGAATACTGTTTCAAGTACCATTCAGGAATTATTACCTGTTAGACATATAATATAAACCCAACCTCTTAGCATGCAACGTCCCACATATGGGACGTTTTTCTGACTTTTTGCAACCGGCACTTTGGTGACCCCTAGTGGCTCGGCTGTGCATATTTTGTAATACAATATATAGATATCGAATTAAAGCCTGTGAATAGCCCTTTCAGGTGACAAAATCCATTGAGCGGTTCTCGAGTTACATGCCGGTATTTGAGGCTTGTGCAAAGTACACTGTATTGCGCAAAATACCACTCCCGACTCAGGCTGCAGTAGTTCCGTCAATCTAGATCCGATCTCGAAAATGATTGTGGATCGTTGTAGCCAATGAGTGTGGCTTACCAATGAAACACCACATGGGGATGTATGAATCTAAAAAACAAAAAAAACTAACAAGCGAAAACAGGAAGAGAAAAACAGCCGAATGAATTGAAGTTTATGAGAAAACTGAGTTTTTCTTTGTACACAGTTTACCAAAATCACTCCTGTTCACTCATTTCTGAATGGATCTTTATGAAGTTTGGATATGTACTATATAAGGCTTCAGGCTATGGCTCTGTCTGGATTTGTAAGCCATACCACCTTCTGGGGAAATACTACCTCTGGACTACTAACTACTACAGAAAAACTTGAGTAACAAGTTCTTCTACAACTCAAGTTCAGACCTATGTTACTCTATTACATTAGCACTAAAAGTGAATTCTTTTTCTGGAATCAGAAACTTCAGAATGTCATCTTTCAAAAGAGACCAGGCTCATGCATGCGCTAAAAAAATCACTTTTCTGCCCGCTTGATAAGCGGATGTTGCTTGAAAAAAAATTAAGAGATAGATGAATAAATACCAGTGTATAGAGGAAACATTTTAAGAAAAGTACAAATTCTTACCTGTGCAGATCACACCAGCATCTTCACTATGAGCACAGTTATGAGTGCCAAACCCTGCATGACCACAATCTTTTAAAGACAACTCTTCGCCTGTACAGGCAACCTCATCCATCCAGATCTGGCCACTGCCCTCGCCAAAGTGGGCCTTGTCTTTGGCCTCCAGGGCGTCACCACATTCCACCGCTCTACACACCACCTCAGCGTCCTCCATGTCCCAGTTATCATCACACACTGTCCCCCACTGGTCCTCATGGTAGACCTCCACTCTGCCCTGGCAGGAGTTCTCCCCATCGTCCAGTCGGAATTGGTGATGTGATACTGTAAAAGGAATCATGCAGTCAGTAAAGAAATGATTGATTGAACTTTTGTGTTATAACACAGCTATTAACATCACTATAAACGTTCAACTATGATGCATATAATATAAACCCAATTAAAGCTGTCTGTAGTGGATGTTGCTTGGAAATGAATAAATAAATAAATAGATGAATAAATACCAGTGAATAGAGGAAACATTTAAAGAAAAGTAACATTTCATTCCATAAGTGTGAGTTTGGGTATTTCTCTGTCTCTCGTGATATTATTTAGTTTGGCAAGCTTAGGCATGCGTGCCACCATTGACACAGTAACTTCACCAATGGCACACTAGCAATAAATGTGCAAGAGAAAAACCTCTTTTGGAAATGTTGAACTGCCCTCTCATCTGCATGCCAAATTACCTTTATTGATATATCAAAAAAGAGAGTCAGAGCCAATCAGAGAGCAGAGTTGGGGCAGAATTTCACCAAATGGGGGTAGGGAAGAAATAACGTTGACTGAGTGGGCTCGGTAGACGATGGCAGGCCCGTTAGCTAAGAAACCTAAAGGCATTCCAGCCCTCGTCAACAGAAGAGGGGCTTTGTGTTTCAGAAGGACCGTGATGTGTGTACTTTATGTCTTGAAAACATGATTTTGAGACCAAACACAAGAAAACATTTAAGGCAGACATGGCTGAATCAATCAAACGTGCCGTGTCCAGGTGTGGGAAGCAAGCAAACACAAACAAGCTGTCACATTGCTCATTGCATTGTGAAATGTAGAAAGCCATTCACTAACGGAGAATATATTAAGGAGGCTTCCTCTGTAGCTGATGATGATGATGAATAGTTTATTTTCAGTCTTTGTTTACAGATCAATCAAAAACACACTTTGTGGACTTTCAAAAAAGAAAAAAGAAAAATCACAAATGTACATATTCAAAGTAAGCTCACACACAAAATCCAAACTCAATGACCGAAAAAAGGAATAGGCTGAAGAAGCACATGCTTATTTTTGCCTATCCTTTACACTTCTTAAAAACGAAATATACTTTACTATAAGACAGAAAAACTTAATATGCTGCAAGATATAATTTTTCTTTTTAAAGAAAAAACAAAACAAATGTTTGATGTTTTTTTGTTTGATGTTTGATGTTTGATGTCAAAACTGTACTCCTGAATTATTTTATCCTTTAGGGCCTTTTTAAATCTCCCCTGAGAAGTACACAACTTCAACCCGTCACTAAGGTTATTCCACAATTTAACTCCCAAAATTTAAACACATCTCAGCTCAGAAGTTTTGTTTGATGGCACACTGATTAACAAAAACATTTGAAAATGGCACTTCATATCAAAAAGGTTGCTGACCCCTGGTGTAGAACCTTGGGTTGTACAGTTACCTGGCCACCATGTAGTAAGTCCAGATACTGACACTCATCTTGATCTGTCGCTCCTGTGGTTCATGTGTGCAGAATGGATATGTGCTTTTTGCCAGACCTGGGGAGACCCGGGAGCCAGCCAATACGAGTCTTAAGCGCTTACTGAGTGAGTGAGTGAGTGAGTGAGTGAGTGAGTGAATGAGTGAGTGAGTGAGTGAGTGAGTGAGTGAGTGAGTGAGTGAGTGAGTGAGTGAGTGAGTGAGTGAGTGAGTGAGTGAGTGAGTGAGTGAGTGAGTGAGTGAGTGAGTGAGTGAGTGAGTGAGTGGCTGGGTGACTGACTCCCCATAGTTAAAACAAGCATGTGTGAGTGTTGTAGCCTACTGACGAGACCCGAGCACCTCAACATGAACAAAATGCCAACTTTGATTTAGGCAAATTAAAGCAATATGCATTTCACCTTAACTTAGTGTGTAGTGCACTTCTGACAGTAGCTAATGTTACTAACTAACCCGGCTCTGAGACCCACATAGACCCATTTCTGTATTTTATAGGGGGGACAGGGTATCCTTAATTCTCATACTAAATGATTTACAGCATCATTCAGGACAGTTCAGATAGTATCATGTTGGGTAATGAGGCAGTGACTTACCTACAGACGGTAGCCAATTGAGACACAGCGCTCCCCACAGGCACACAGCTGACAGCACAACAGACTTCATACTCTGAAAACAGCACACAACACAGCATGAAATATATGGGTTCACAGTACTATACAGTACCAACAGATGATGAAGCCAGTGATTGCTGATTATTTTTAACACGATTAGTCATTGACTTTGGAAACATCATGCATGTATTGAACATTAAGAAAAAAAGAAAAACTTGCCTTTTGAACAGTGGATTTCCTTTTGAACAGTGGATTTCCACAATTGTTTCACAATTGATTATCTTGTTTTCATAATCGTTGGAAGCCAAAATTATAATTGAAAATGAAATTTGATTAATTAAGGATTCTAACAGAATTAAATGCAAATAGAAAATCACTTAAAAGTTGTAGGACAATTAATCATACGGTCTCACCTCACTCTGTTCTCTCTCTCCGCTGCAATAACTGGTGATGATGAAAGGAAACACACTCCTTTTATGTGGATTTGTTATCTTAAGGAACGCATTGGATGTGATTCCCTGTAAATCTGTCAAGGTTGTCTTTCTACCAGGCTCTAGGCTTATCAATGTTGAGACGCCGCAGGGCGCCCTGGGCAAGCTGACACCTAATCCTACAAGGAAGGCCCTAGCCTTGCATAGGAGAGAGAGAAAGATACGAGCTTCAAACCAGACACCAATCTTTTACTATCACAGAGGAAAAAACCCACAATTCTTCACTATACCAAAACTATCCACCTAGCAAGAAAAAAATTATTACCGAATGTCTTCCCCCGTCTATCTCCCAGACTTCCTCTCTCTCTCTCTCTACCGGACTGCCCGGTAACAAAAACCAATAAAATATCTACCAAATTTCTTTTTTTTAAGTAATGCACTGGCAAACCATAGACCGAATATCCAACCTCCCGTTCATTAGTAAGGTACTTGAAAAGATAGTTTCAGTTGAAATAAGTTGGTTAAACTGGTTCAAATGTACATCAGAGGGAGGACGTTCTATGCTGAACTAGGAGGCCAAATGTCTGAGAAATATGACTGCTATGGGGTTGCACAAGGGAGTTGCCTACAGTAGGTCCTTTACTCTTTCCCTTTTGTTACCACTGGGTGATATCAGAGAACAGAATGTAGGTTTCCACAGTTGTACATATCTGCAAAACCAAATGATATAGCAGCTATTAACTCCATAGGACAAAACTGAAATTCTAATGATCTGCCTGAAAACAACCTTGACCTTGTCTATTATGCTGCTATTTATTTTATATCTACTGTGAAGAACTTTGAGCTGCAATACCTGAATTTATTATTATTTATTATTACAGTATATAATAGCTTAATAATAGTTCCTCGCCCCCGCCGTGAGCGTAAACAGAAGAGGGGTATGCACGGAGGACTGAGGGCTATAGAATCTCTAGCACTATTGCACTTTACTGTTACATTTGCACTCTGGTTGGATGACAACTGTCTTTTAGTTGTACTGTACCTGTGCCGTATAATGATAATACATTTCAATCTAATTAATCCACTTGGGGAAATGCAGGGGTCATAGCAGCAAACGCAGGGGGATGAGGAGGGGAGGTACAGGGTTAGGGTGATAGAAATAAGAATACAAATATGAGAATAAAAGATGATGTAGATAATAAAGAACAATGTCAATTATGAAATAAAAATAAAAATATATAAGAATAAAAGACGAGGTACATAATAAATAACAAGGTAAAATATGAAATACAAATATAAGAACAAAATACAAGGTACAATATATAATAAAGAACAAGGTCAAATGTGAAATAAAAATATAAGAATAAAAGACGAGTTAGATAATAAAGAACAAGGTCTAATAAAAACTGGACAGGTGAGACAAATGTATAATCGGTAATAAAAACACCATACAAGATACACGATTACCTTATTGCCACACAACCAGGTTGGTGGTATTTGTGGTCGGTACAGAGTGTAATAAGCTCTACAGTACATACAACTGTAACATAGATACATTTACCCCTCCCTTCCCAGCAATGGACACATAATACAGCACAACATGACACAATAAATACATAAATACAGCACAGCACGACACAGCACAACATAACACGCGGAAGAGTCTAGTCCATCAGGTCAGCAGCTTGGTTAGTGTAAGGGCCGGGGGGAGGGGAAGAGGGGGGCCAAGGGAGTTCAGGGTCCGAATGGCGGTTGGGAAGAAGCTGTCCTTGAAGCGGGTGGTTTTTGAGAGGATGGAGTTGAAGCACCTACCTGAGGGCAGGGGCTGAAACAGGGGGTGTGCTGGGTGTGAGGGGTCCTTAGCAATTTTTCTGGCACGGGTGGTTGTGCGGGAGGTGAAGATGGAGTCCAGGGAGGGGAGGTCACACCCTATGATTTTGGAGGCCTTGTTAATGATGCACTGAAGTTTTTGAATGGAGAGTTTTTGTGCAGAACCGTACCAGACTATGATTGATGAGGTGAGTATGATGGCAGTATAGGATGATGGCAGTATAGAATCACATGTGCATAATAAATTTACTTTAAATTTGATATATACAGCCACCCAGGTATAATATACAGAATCTAATCTATCCTAAGTCAACCTCATGTAATTAAAAAAAATATATATATACTAGCTAACCTATGTCTACTCTGTCATACTGAGTCTTAGTCTACCCTGGTATAAATAGACAGTCAGGGTAAGCGGATTTTCAATACATATATTTGTGTGTATACCAATAAGATCTAGGGTCCTAATAAATTAATGGTAGTTGTGTGAATCCTTGTGCAAGGTGTGCCAGAGTCCATGCAGGGTTCAGTAATTAAGAGTACAGTCCTTGCCCACAGTTGTGGCTGACCTAGGGGATATGTGCTGTGTTGGAAGGACTACATTGTGTTTTTTTTAGCTTAGTAAATACATTGGTATTTTAGCTTAGTTCATGCAATCTGGCAGGTGAATCAAGTGATCTGGCAGGTGAAGATGGTGTCCTATCGCTTGTAGTGAGCCAGACCTATTTGTTTAAAAATATAAATCCAGAATACCTTATAACATGGGCTGATCTTGGTTTTCAGTCATTCAACCTGTAACCACTCCTGATTGAGTAAACACTTGGGAGCAGTTAAATCTGCTATCCCCACACACACATAGGACAGAGCTTCTCATGACAGTTACATCCATCTGCTCTGGCTTGTACCATCTTGCCAACCCTCTTCAATAACCTGGTATGTGTTTGTACCATATAACCTGTGCTGGAGGGCCCCTTCGAAGCCCTTCAGGTGGCCTATGGCAGGGTCTACTGCCAGTCTGACACAACCCTCATTTTGATACCTTTCACGTGTATGGGGTGCGAACGCTCTGGGAGGAGTTTTGTTGGCAAAATCGGCGGAATAAAGAAAGAATAAATAAAAAGAGTATAGATTACTATAGTGTGGTTGCAACCTGGCTTCGCCAGGTCACCCACACTAATTAGGCATAAAATAAGCATATAAAGATAAAGACACCAAAGTTAATGAACAACAAGCTAACGGTAGGAAACGCCCTGGCCCTGAGGAAAAGAACAGGCCGCAGCACACTGACGAACAGGAAAATATTGTACCAACAACGCTGATTATAGGTGATTCTGCTGTAGGCTATATCAACAAAAAGATAAATACAAAGATATACTGCTACCCTGATGGAACTGTTTGTGAAATAACAAAGCACATTACAAAGATTCTATCGGAAAACACAACAGCCAGGAAATGAATCATCCACGTAGGAGCTAATGACATCTCAAATCGACAGTCTGAAAATTGTACCGGCCACCAAAATACTCATCAATATTTCTGCAGGAATTCTCAGAGCTAATCTCAGTCAGTATCATTAGATGTGAAAGATTAATCATACATGGAGATCTGAATATTCATATAAATAAGAAGAACGACCCCAAGGCTATTGAGCTGGACAGCTTTGAGCTAATACAACATGTAAATAAACCCACTCACCAACATGGTAACACCCTAGACTTAGTGATAACAACAAGGCTGACCATTGATAAAGTATCAGTAATCAAATTACCTATATCTGACCATCTGTGTATTCTTCAATGCTAACCTGAACTTAACAGAGACAAAAAAGGTAACCGTTGTAAAGCGAATAGTACTAGATGACATCGCAGAAGAGAAGTTCTCAAACATCATGAGACAAACTGAACCATACAGCCTGGACTGTTCTACTGCATGGTTGAAAATCTCAACAACACCCTATCATATACACTGGATGCTGTGGCTCCATTAAAGGAAAAAGAAAAGTCAAGTGACAAAATCTCCCCATGGTCAAATAATAGCAGTGTTGGTCAGACAAAGAAAATCTGTAGAGCTGCTGAACGAAAATGGAGGAAAATCAAGCTCACAGTGTGGCAAGAAAAGAAAATTTTTCTAAGATTATCACAGAGAATGTTGGAAACTCTAGAATATTATTCTCAGCCATCGACCAGCTACTCAACACTGCCCCCACCCCTCCACAGTCATCTGCATCCAAATGTGAAGAACTAGCATTATTCTTCAATAACAAAATAACTTCATTAGAGCCAGCATTAGTCCTGATACAATCATCAGCAAACCCTGTGAAAAAGTAACCATAGGAAAATTTGCTTGCATTACATCAACTGAGCTTTACAAAACTGTCATGGAATGTAACTCCTCCACTTCCTGTATAGACCCTATATCCACAGCATTTTGTAAGCAAATATTCCATGCAGAGTATTGCTATATGCAGAGTTATATCCTAAATATTATAAATATATTGCTTCTGACAAGGTATTTTCCCAGACGCATTCAAAACAGCTGTCGTAAGACCCTTACTATAAAGAAACCCAAACTAGACAGTAATGTACTAACCTATAGGCCGATATCCAACCTCCCATTCAGCAAGATACTTGAAAGTATTGTCTCAATACAAATAAACTCCTTTCTCAAAGAAAACAACATCATGGAGGAATTTCAATCAGGCTTCAGAACGCACCATTGCACTGAAACTGCTCTTACAAAAATAATTAGTGACCTCAGAAAAAAGTTCATTCTGTATTATTTTACTCTGTCTATTACTTTTTATTACAGGTTCAAAACTGTCAGGTATTGAACTGTGTGGGTATCAAACAAGAGACTGTCAGGCTTTAAAACTGTGTAGGACCCGTCACCCAGGCCTAGAACTGCACCCTGAGAGAGGGAACTGCGCTCTGAGAGGGAGGTTTGCCCTGAGTGGGAGGTTCGAAGGGTCAAAGTGGGTATAAAACAGGAGGGAAGACTGTCAAGTTTTAAACTGTGGATACCAAACAGAGAAGGTAAAGAGGATTTTGAACTGTTGAACAGTAATCCAGAAAATCTTTATTTTCACTGTAAAAACATATATTTTATCTATTCTATTCTACTATTGTATTGCACTGCACTATTGCACTATTTTACTCTGTCTATTTTATCTTACTCTTTTTATTATTGTCTATTTAAAACTGAATCAAACCATAAACAAGGTGGCCTGTTGGGATGTTAGATCCTAATGTGAAAAACTGTGATTTTATGTCTGCACTTTGTCTATTTCTGTTGTGAAGCACTTTGAGCTGCAGTTTCTGTATGAAAGGTGCTATACAAATAAAGTTTATTGTTATTATTATTATTATTATTATTATTATTATTATTATTATTATTATTATTATTATTATTATTATTATTATTATTATTATTATTATTATTATTATTATTATTATTATTATTATTATTATTATTATTATTATTATTATTATTATTATTATTATTATTATTATTATTAGTATTAGTATTATTATTATTATTATTATTATTATTATTATTATTATTATTATTATTATTATTATTATTATTATTATTATTATTATTATTATTATTATTATTATTATTATTATTATTATTATTATTATTATTATTATTATTATTATTATTATTATTATTATTATTATTATTATTATTATTATTATTATTATTATTATTATTATTATTATTATTATTATTATTATTATTATTATTATTATTATTATTATTATTATTATTATTATTATTATTATTATTATTATTATTATTATTATTATTATTATTATTATTATTATTATTATTATTATCTCTATCAGCTGAGTAACAATGTTCATCAAAGTGTTGAGTGCTACAGTGTAGTAGGTTAGTATATTAGTGCATGACAGTAAGGTTAGTTAGGGTTCGATTTTTATTTATATATATTTTTTTCAGATAGTGGTTGAAGAAGTGCGTCTTTAGTCGACAGTGAAAGATTGGACTGGTTTCGGCTGTCCTAACTGTGGTGGGCAGTTCGTTCCACCATTTTGGGGCAAGGAGTCGGACTGAGAAAAGGCAGCTTCTCCTTGATGACCCTCGGATAGGAGTGGGTCTGAGATGGCCAGAAGATGCAGAGCGTAGGGGTCTTGAGGGTGTGTAGAGACCATTGACCGGAGGTAGGCGGGAGCGGTTCCCTTTGCCGCACGGTATGCCAGGTCGAGGGCCTTGAAGCGGATACGTGCAGCAATGGAGAGCCAGTGCAGGTCCATAAGAAGTGGGGTGACATGGCCCGACTTCGGTAGGTTTGAGATCAGGCGGGCTGCTGCGTTCTGAATGAGTTGAAGAGGCTTGGTGGCAGTGGCCAGGAGGCCAGCAAGCAGTGCGTTGCAGTAGCTTATTTTGTCAGGAAGGGGCGGATCCTTTTGACGTTGCTCAGGAGTAATCAGCAGGTTCTGGTTGTCGTTGCGATATGAGCAGAGAAGTTCAACTAGTCGTCGAGGACCACACCAAGGTTCTTGGCGGTCGCAGATAGCAGCCTATAGCTATCAGTCTGTTCCAATAACAAACCATGCTGTTCCTGTTTTCACTACTATAAGACTCAACAAGAAATATTCAACACGTTCTGTAACATCTAGTAACCTTAGACATATCATTGCTCAGCCAAGGCCGGCGTCACTCCCCATCGCAAAATCAAAATCATTGAAAATGACCCTTCTTAATGTCTGCCACCCACCCACCCACCCAATGTACAGTTTCTTCCCCCTCAAATGTATATATTTTCTTTTAGAATCTATGTTAAACAGTACTGTATATTTGTATATCTTGTATGTCATAAATGTAACAGTACTGTATATCGTGTATGTCATGATATATATCTGTATATCTGTATGTCGTGTATGTCATAAATGTCATGATGAATTGAAAATGGGGGACCCTGATGTAAACAAGACAAACGTCTTTCTCTGGTCTGCATACCCTTAACAATTGTGTGTATTGAGCCGTACTGTATTGTACCCATTCTGAAATCTGTTAATACAATTTTCAATCAATCAATTCAATCAATCTGATTGTTGGGCAACAAATCTTTCTAAAGCAAGGATCTAATAACTGAAAAAGAAACTTGCAATGCATGTTCCTAGTCGAGACCTGGCTAAACAACATTACTGGTGCAACAACGCTGATAGAAGCCTGTCCTTGTCAATAAATACATTTTGAAATGGCAATAAAGTGTATTATTAATAATAATAATGTATAAATAATAATATAATAATTATTATTATATATAATATATCATATTTAATATATATATCATATTTTTATATAAGTTTTTTAGGAACTGAGCATTTTTTGCACAAAGGATAAAACAACATGATTTTCTGAAGGGGTGCACAAGGGTTAAGAAAGATCCCCACCGGATTCCTGAACGTTCCCCCGAATGAGGATGATTCTTAAATTGAACGCACATTCTCGTACACCTGAATTTGCATATACTAACACCCCGCCAGCTCCTTATAAGAGCATGCAACCACAGGACCGTGTGCAGACAGAATCCACAGGCAACGCAAAAGCAATTTGCGACTGATAAAATTTAGATTCGATTAGATTCTGTTACAGCCACAGCCAGGGCCTTTCTCTTTCCGTTGTCTGTCGGCAGGTCTCCACGGCCTCTTCCTGTTCCCGCCTCATCATCACGCTGCCTACCTGGACCGGCCTACACACCTGAGAACCCTAACTTCATCACGGAGCCAGGATAAGAGGCCTGCACCCCTGCCACTCCTGGTCAGAGTATTGTTTTCACCTCACGTGGTATTAGGACCTCTATATATATTATGTATATATATATATTTATAGTGTGATTTGTGAGCTCTGCGTCATCTTAACCCCTGTTCTCTGATGTGCAGGACCTCATTCCTCCGGCCTGCACTCACCCACATATCTCACCAGCCTGCACCCCCCTGGAACTCACCTACCCACGTTGCCTGTTTGTCTCTCCTCCCGCTCCCTGCTCTTTATCACCAGCCCCCTACCCCTTGTCCTTCCCTGGCTTCATTAAACATCCTAAACCGCCTCATTCTCCTGTGCATGTGTTCTACAATTGGGTTCTCTAGACATCTAGACACATACAGTTGAGTTATTGATTTATTTAGTTAGTATTGTTAGTTTAGTTAGTTTGTTAGTATTGTATTTGTGGCTGGAGCCTTTGTGTTTTTTTTTTTTAGATTTTAAAGATATTGAAAATGTACTTAGACTAAAGTGTTTCCTTTTTTGTATCAAATCTTTTTATTTCTTTTTATACACAAAACAAGACAAACGTAATACAGTAACAATAACAATAACAAGACCTCACAATAGCACAATAATAACATTAGCAATAACACAAATAATAAACACAGAACATAACGTAAAAAATCTACTTATAAGAAATAATAATAATTAAAAAAAACAGTATTAATAAATAATACATAATATAAGTAATACTCTCCATTCTGGTAGCATGTTTTATAGTTATAAAATTAAGCAATAGAAAGTAAGTTTAACACCCTCAGCAGTAGTAAGACCACCACAATGCCATCTCCCCAGCCATACGAAAGGTAGGTTGGGGAAGGAAGGGGGTCATGGGGTCTGAGGTTTGGAAGGAGAAGGGACTTATATGGGTTTTGAAATTAAGTAGGAAGGGCTGCCATGTTTTGTGGAAAGTATCTGTGTGGCCTTGTGTTGTGAATCTGATTTTCTCTGTATGTATGAGAGATATAACATCCCTCATCCAGTGTAAGTGTGAAGGGGGAGTGGCTGCCTTCCAGTTGAATAGGATGAGGCGTCTGGCAATAAGTGAGGCAAAGGCCATAGCATTGGATTGCCCAATAGATATAGCGACGTTCTCCGGTGTCAGGCCAAATAATGCAATGAGAGGGCATGGGTCAACATTCACAGCAAAGATATCTGAGTAAGATTTAAAAATGGAAGTCCAGAAAGGGGCCAGTGCTGGACAGTGCCAAAATATATGGATAAGAGAGCCAGGGGCTTGGTGGCACCGGTCGCATATGAGATCCATACCAGGATTTATCTTTGCAAGTCTAGTCTTTGACCAATATATATATTGACCAATATAGAAGACTATGCTTGCACCTCATGGTACCAAAGCACCTCAAAGGCGCTAAAAACAAGATTACAAACATCACAAAACAAACTAGTCAGACTACTACTTGACCTTACCCCTAGAACCCACCTCACCCCTGCACACTTTGACAACCTAGGATGGCTTAGAGTAGATGACAGAGTACAGCAACTTGCAATGGGCCTGGTCTACAAGATACACTATACGACTAAGGTACCCATGTGCATGTCAAAATACTTCCCAAAGGTCAGTGAATACCACGACCACAACACCAGAGGAAGCTCAACAAATCATGTTAAAACCAGATTCGGTTCAAACAAGGGACTAAACGCATTTCGCAATTATGCCACATCAATGTGGAACGCCCTACCCAAAACTGTAAAGGAATGTGAATCCCTACCCACATTCAAAACCGCTCTTAAAGAGCACCTACGGGAGGCTGCAATTCGAAACTGTCCAAACCCCCCACCCCCACCCCCTCCTAATAGACAGTCTCCTCCCCACCGCATGTATATATTCTCTCCCCGCCGTATATGTATACTATATTTCTCTCCCACCCACCCACCCCCTCCTAATGTACAGTCCCCCTCCCCATCATATACTCTGTCAGGATCTATGAGTAACAGTACTGTATATTTGAATACCGTATATGTCACAAATGTATCAGTACTAAATACCTATATGTCCCTATGCCATAAATGTCATGTATGTTGAGTATGTCTTAAATGTCAATATGAAATGAAAATGGGGGACCCTGATGTAAACAAGACAAACGTCTTTCTCTGGTCTGCATCCCCTTAACAATTGTGTGTATTGAGCCGTACTGTATTGTACCCATTCTGCAATCTGTTAAATAAAGTTTTCATTCATTCATTCATTCATTCATTCATTCATTCATTCATTCATTCATTCATTCATTCATTCATTCATTCATTCATTCATTCATTCATTTATTCATTCATTCATTCATTCATTCATTCATGGAGGAGCTTGAACTGTGAATGGCGGGCATATATTGAAGAAGAGTGTATTCGGGCAAGAGCCTTTTCCCATTCTTCGTCTGTAAATTGATAATTTAGATTGGATCTCAATACCTTCTATGCGAGGTTTGAGGCTGTGAATAACAACACCAGCCTACAAGCCACGGCAATGGGGGGGGGGGGGGGGGGGGTCTGCTGATGGAGATTCAGTGTTCAGGGTAACAGAGCATGAGGTGAGGCGGACCTTTAAAAAAGTGAATATCAGGAAGGCAGCAGGACCGGACGGCATCCCCGGCCGCGTCCTAAAAGTCTGTGCCGACCAACTGGCCCCGGTATTCACTGACATCTTTAACCTGTCCTTAGAACAGGCTGTCATCCCCACCTGTCTGAAGAAGTCCACCATCATCCCTGTACCCAAAAAATCTACGCCCGCTTGCCTCAACGACTACCGCCCTGTAGCTCTCTCACCTCCATAGCCATGAAGTGCTTTGAGAAGCTAGTGAAGGGCTACATCTGTTCCTCCCTCCCCATCAACCTGGACCCCCTGCAATTTGCATACCGCCCCAACAGGTCCACGGAGGACGCCATAGCCCATGTGCTGCACACAGCAGCATCACACCTGGACAAGAGACAGGGGAACTATGTGAGAATGCTGTTCATCGACTACAGCTCAGCATTCAATACCATGAATGAATGAATGAATGAATGAATGAAAACTTTATTTAACAGATTGCAGAATGGGTACAATACAGTACGTGTTACGAAGGATCAGATTAAACCGAATATATATATTTATTACTTGATATATATTGTATAGTATTTGTATATCGTCTGATATCCCTTGTGTATTCTTTGTACATATACACGGAATATCCCTTTACCTAGTACAGACCATAATATTTCGTTCTTCTATTGGATAGCGATCCACTAGGCGCCACTGCCATACCCCCAAGGTCTAGTTCAAAGTCACCGCCAAAGACATGCCTGGACATGACCGGCTCTGCGCAAGAATACGAGACAGGAATAAGGCTGGTACTAGTTTGTTCACCTAACGTATAAATATGGCGCAGGTGAATACAGAAGTAGTTCGAGTTACCCAAGTGAAGCCTCACACCACGATACAACGTGCTGTGAAGTAGGGCCTGTTTGGCCCCAAAATAGAGCATTGAGACCGCGTGCGAATTGATAGCTGAAGTATCAGAGTTTAACGCTGTAACGTCGAGTTCGACCTATTCTATTAATTCAGTAATAGTCTATTTATGTATAGTGTATCGTGCGGCTACCGTTCTACCGTGACCAGCATTACCAACGTTTCCTCGTACCAGCTAGTGTGCTTATCCAGGCTGGGCAGCTTAACCTGGCGCCTTCATCCGAGGAGCCCTAGACGAGGACCGTGTGGATATGTACACTGGATAACCTACCCGACGACTGCATAGCCCTTTTCGGCTGGATTATATTTGCTTTGGTCCTGTAGCTGATGGAGCGGAGAATCGTCTACACCCACAATTGTGTGGGATTTACCCTGTGAGGAGCAACGTCGAGCCCGCCTCTAAGACGCCTGAGGCTGGCTAGCTTTCTTCCATGCGGAGCTGCATGCCGGAGAATAGCTGTTATTCGTCTGCGGATCAAGAGATTATTGCACCGTCTCCTGTACCTGGAGTCTCCTTATTCTTCGTTGACCCAGACTTTCGTTACCGACAAATCCTCTCCCCTTGCTGGCCTACAACCGGAGGGACCCTACTAGTATCTCCCGCTGCCCTACTAGTGTACCATAGATATAATTCCTAAGATACAGGTGGTATTCATTATCTCCTGCGTAATATTATAATGGACTTACGCTCTTGATTTATTCACGCACATTCTTCGCCTTACAAGCGCGACTCTAAGTAAAGAAATGTAATCTACTATTATTGCTGCTAATAAATATTATTCTAACCAAGATTTGTGTGGAACCGTGTCATTGTGGAGGTGTTCATCTCATATACCTGTGTACTGTATGGCCAGTAGTAATGTACATAAGACAGTAGTGGTTTAATAATACCATACTTATTTAATACAGTCAGGGAATTGTACCCCTCAGTTACAATTGGTCCTTCGAGCCGGAGGGTAACTAGCGTAATATTAATATAGTATTAATATTGACATGGCCAATGATGAACACTCCACAAACGGTTCTCCTAAAATAGATCGCCCGCAGCGTAGACGGCAGCCACCTCAGTACCTAGAGGACTACGCTGCCAGTATACTACCTAGCTTTCTACAGACGTTAAACGCGGAAAAAGCGGATAGTAAAAGTATGTCAAACCCTACCGACCAGGCGACCCCGCCAGTAGAGACCCTAGTGGGTTCTAACGTAACTGACCAAGCTCACGGGGGGGACCAGGAGCGACCTGACATGACTTTACCCCCCGCCAACGTCGACGAGGTAGTCCCCGGAGAGCTCCAGGATAAAGAAAGCCCTCCAGGGACGGAACCCGACCCACCACAAGAAGAGACGCGCACCCAGGAGATAGACCTCCTCGGTACGCGACAGGAGAACGGATCTCCAACGAGTACTACCAGAAGCCGATCACCTCTACCAGTGTCTTCCCCCAGCGAGGCGGACAAGATGCTGGCGCAGGCCTTTATCGCCACCCTGGCAGCCTCAACCGAACGCGATCGACTCCAAGCACAGATGCTTAGCGAGCGCGAACATTCTTCCATGGAACAAGAACGCTTCCACGCGAAACTCCAAGCGCAAGCCCTTAGTGAACGCGAACACTCTGCGACCGAGCGAGAGCGCTTCCAGGCGCAGCAACGGAGTGACGAAGACCGCATATGCCTAGAGACTAGACGCCTCCAGACGGAAGAGAATATGGAAAGAGACCGCGCCGAAGCCCAGCGCGCCGCCGCCGGTGCCCAACGCGAAGCAGAGCGCGACCTCGCTCACACCAAGCGCGAAGCCGAGCGCGACCGATTACAAGCGCAGATAATGGAGCAACTGATTGCCAGGGTAACCCCCCCTCCCTCCGCACGGGGCTCCAGGGCCTCGTCAAGACAAGGGTCTAGGGCACCCTCCCCTACCCGATCAAGCGACCCTGAGCCCGGCCAACAGAGAGAGCCTATACCCCTCTCCGAACCCCTTCCCCGACCGGTCCAAGCGAGACCCAGCAACAGGGAAGAACCGGCCTATGCCGCGGAGAGACTAAATAGGCGACTACAGGATCTAGATGACCTGGCAGAGGAAGAAGAAGAGGGAGAGGAGGAGAGTCAAGCCCAACAGCATCATCGTACTCCACAGGACCAGGAGGTCCAGTACAGCCCAGACTTTACCCCCGCGGCTCTGCGCTACAGACCCCCGACTCAATTCACGGGTGAGCTTGACGCACAACCAGCCCCGAGGAACAGCACCTGGGTACGCGGGCCTTGGTACCCGACAGGTACCAGCCCACCACGACACGTAAGAGGAGACTCGCCTAGGAGGCCTCTCCTCCAACGCTCACCAATGTGCCAGCCATCCATGGCATCGTACCTTGGCACACCGACGTTCCCGGACTTCACACACGAGAACAGAGCACAGTACACAGAGCTATGAATGTGCTTAGAGACAATGATGTCCGATGTAACAGATGAACCGTACAAGTATGCTATCCTACTCAAGCACCTGAAGGTGCCCAGAGCGCACAATATAGCGCTGGCATATTCCACCTCTACTACCCCATACACAGCGGCTCTAGCAGCCCTCGACCAACGTTATGGACGCATATGGGACTACGTAATACAAGAGATAAGGAATATTGACCGTCTACCCCCAGCCACAGACAATCGCTCACTAGATGACCTGTCTATCAAGGTACAATCCCTGGTAGGGATGCTGGGGGCACAAAAGGAAAAGGGTATGCACGAACTGTACGCAAACTCTAATGTTGAGAGGATTTTAGAGAAGCTTCCGCCCGCCCGACAAGAGCGCTTCAGGCGGCAAAGAGACCACCGTGATCCTAACAGTCCCGAGCCATCCCTCCTAGACCTAGCCGACTTCCTGGCGAGAGAAGTCAACAGCCTACGGTTGGATACGTTCGTGCGGAGCACGCCAAGCTCCAGAGAGGGACCTAGGAGAGCAAACGATGGCCGCCTGCTGGTGACCGTCATGCACCAAGCCGAATCAGTACCGAGCAACAAGAACCACAGTACCCCCTCGATGAAAGAGAAGTGGAAGATTGTATGCCCGTACTGCGAAAAGGAACACTGGCTGTCACACTGTGACACGTTCAAGAAGATGACCGCCGACGAGGTGAGTCAATGGATAAAGTCCAACCGACGCTGTTACCGATGTGCGCGCAGTCACATGGCAGCCGAGTGCCGCTTAAAGAAGAGGTGTAGTCGGTGTGACGGAGCCCACTTGGACGTCCTACATGACAGTAACAGAAGAAAGCCTGCACCCTCAAGCAGCACAAAGGCAAGTGTTATGTACATTGACCCCGCCAGCAGCGGGGGCGCCCGGGTGCTCTTGAAGGTGGTCCGCGTAACATTGAGTTACGAAGACAAGGTCATGGACACCTACGTTGTCCTTGACGACGGGTCAGAGAAGACCCTTCTCCTCGCGTCCGCTGCGGCCCAGCTGGGGCTGTGGGGGAGCGAAGAAACGATGACGATTCGGACAATAAGAAGAGACCTGAAGACGATCAAGGGCGAGAACGTCTCCTTCACTATCGCAGCAAGCGGGCAGCCAGAGAGACGGTATAGGATCACTAACGCTTTCACCAGCCAAGACATAGGCCTGTCGCAGTACACCTACCCCATCGCCAAGCTGATGGATAAATATGTGCACCTGCGTCAACTACCTATACCGCTCATAGACGGTGCCACCCCGACCCTGCTGATAGGATCCGACCATGCACACCTCATCGTCCCGATGGACCGGGTCCACACTGGGCCCAGAGGCTGTCCAGCAGCAGTCGAGACCCGCCTAGGATGGACACTACAAGGCCCCCTCTCCAGGTCTCCCAACCGAACAGCAGCCACTAGCTGCCTCCACTCCAGAGTGACAGAAGAAGACACCACCCTCCTACAGCACGTCGAGAGGCTATGGACACTAGAGACAATGCCCTTTAAGAACGAAAAGAAACACATTCGTTCCAAGGAAGACATTTATGCCATAGCCCTCCTCGAGCGGGGGACAAAGAGAGTCAAAGTCAACGGAGTGATGAGATACGCAACTCCACTCCTGAGGCGAGAGGGTATGCCTACCTTACACGCCCCAAAAGAAGCAACGGAGCGGTATCTATCGAACACAGAGCGGCGCCTAGCCAGAGACCCCGCTCAAGCTACTGTGTACCGCGCTGAGATTGACAAGCTAATCACAGCGGGACACATAAAGAAAATTGACATTAAAGAGGCCGATCAGACGACCGAATCATGGTACGTGCCGCACCACAAAGTCCACCACAACGGCAAGGATCGTATTGTGTTAAACTGCAGCTACCAGATCGGATCACAAAATCTGAATAAAGAGCTCTTGCCCGGCCCAACACTCGGCCCCTCTCTACTAGGCGTGTTGCTACGTTTCCGCCAAGACAAGGTGGCCATCAGCGGCGACATCAAAGGGATGTTCCTGCAGGTGCGACTAGTGGAAGAGGACAAGCCCCTGCTGCGGTTCTTATGGAGAGAGAGGATCGGGGATGAGCAACCATCCATCTATCAATGGGAAGTCCTCCCTTTCGGAACCACATGCAGCCCATGCTGTGCTACGTTCGCACTGCAAAAACACGTCGCAGAAGACCCAGCAGCTGATGAAGAGGTCCGACAAAGTGTAGGAAATAGTTTCTACGTGGACAACTGTCTGCAAAGCGTCTCGACGCCAGAAGAAGCCGAGGCCCTCCTACTCAAGCTCCGCGCCTCCCTGATCAAAGGCGGCTTTGATCTCCAGCAGTGGGCCAGCAGCGACCCTCAAGTATTGCGCAGCCTCTCCCCAGAGGACAAGGCAGCAAGCAGCGAGACCTGGATGGCGACCATCCCAGGAGAAGCCCAAGAAATGACATTAGGACTAGTCTGGCGCTTCAAAACAGACTCGCTCCATTATAAACACACACCCCTGACCAAGGAGCAGGGAAGGTCGACTTCACTACCGACCACAAGACGGAGTGTATACAGAACACTCGCCAGACAATATGACCCGTTGGGATGTATTCTACCTTACACCACCAGGGCAAAGATGATTGTAAGAGCGTTATGGGACAAGGACCAGGGCTGGGACGACCCCATACCCGAACACCTTGCCTCCACATGGAGAGAGTGGGAGACAGAACTCAGCTCGCTCCCAGGTGTCAACATACGCCGCAGCTACTTCCCACCCACAGTGAGGCCGGAGACGTGCCAGATGGACCTGCACGTCTTCAGCGACGCCTCCGAAGTAGCCTACGGTTCGGTGGCCTACTTGCGGGCCCGAGAGGAGGGAGGAGAAATACATACTGCCTTCATCCTGGCTCGCTCAAGAATAGCCCCCCGCAAGCAACAATCTATCCCGCGTCTAGAGCTCTGCGCAGCCCTAGCAGGAGCGCAACTCGCCACGTTAATCCAACGTGAACTCACCATCCCGGTGCAAAGAACAATCCTGTGGTCAGACTCCATGACCGTACTCACATGGATCCAGTCCGATTCGTGTAGATACAAGGTCTTCGTGGGAGTCAGAATCACAGAGATCCAAGATTTAACAGAAGCAGCATGCTGGAGGTATGTGGACACAAAACAGAACCCAGCTGACGTCATCACGCGGGGAATGTCCCTGGATGACCTCACCCGTCACAATCTATATAGTGACGGGCCCGAGTTCCTCAAGCTCCCGGAAGAAGAGTGGCGTACACCCACCCCACGAAAGGCGAGCGAAGAGGAGGCAGAGAAGAAGAAATCTATGTTCTGTGGGTTGACACACACACTCATCCCCACAGATCCCAACATAGACGACTGCCTCACCCTTGAGAGTGCGCAGCTAAAGACATTCCTGTGGCACCACCCAGAGGTTCAGCCCACTACTGACATTACTGCAGCTAACTACGAAGAGGCAGAACTCCTTCTGCTACAGCGAGCCCAGAGAGACTCATTCCCCGACGAGCTAGACTGTCTGCAGGGATCAAAGCCAGTCCCGTCAGACAGCAGACTGCTCCACTTAGCCCCTGAGAGCGACGCCCATAATCTCATCAGAGTGGGTGGTCGTCTGAGGAGAGCCCCAGACTTACCGGATGACGTCAAGTACCCGATAGTCTTAAACAGCCGACACAAGGTCACAGAGCTCATCATAAAGAAATACGACAAGGACGTGCACCACGCCGGGGCAGAGAGAGTCTTCGCGGAGATCAGACGTCGTTATTGGATACTGCAAGGAAGAGAAGCAGTACGACGCTTCCAGCGGACCTGTCTAGACTGTCGTAAATGGCGAGCACAGCCCAGTATACCCCGTATGGCTGACCTACCCCCCTGTCGCCTCCGACTCGGCGACAAGCCTTTTCACTCCACCGGTATGGACTGTTTCGGCCCGCTGTATGTAAAGAAAGGAAGAGGGACGGAGAAGCGGTGGGGTATTGTATTCAAATGCATGACCACCCGAGCGATACACATAGAACTCCTTCCAACCATGAGCACGGACTCATTCCTTATGGCCTTCCGGAGATTCACATCGCGGAAAGGAAAACCGTCTATATTATTGTCTGATCACGGGACAAACTTCAAAGGCGGAGAAAGAGAGCTGAGAGAGAGCTTCCAAGCTATGGGCCCAGCACTTAAGACCCACCTCGCTCCCTCTCAGATTGATTTCCAGTTTAATCCCCCGAATGCACCTCACTTCGGTGGAACTTGGGAACGAGAAGTACGTTCAATAAAGACAGCCCTGTACGCCGTGCTTGGGGCCCAGACCGTGGCGGAAGAAGTCCTCACGACAGTCCTCACGGAGATCGAGGGAGTATTGAACTCAAAGCCCCTCGGTTACGTCTCAAGTGATGTAGCAGATGTCGACCCAGTCACCCCCAACACTCTCTTGATGGGGCGGCTGGATCCCGCGCTCCCACAGACAGTGTACAGGCCTGAAGAAGCGAACGGCCGAAGAATGTGGAGGTACAGTCAAGTATTGGCTGACAAGTTTTGGAACAGTTTCCTCCTCCACTATCTACCGTCTCTACAGACCCGCCAGAAATGGGTGAAAGAAAGAGACAATTTGACAGAAGGAACAGTCGTCATGATTATCGACCAGTCACTACCCCGAGCTATGTGGCCGGCCCGCCGCGTAAGCAAAGTGATCACTGGTGCCGACGGAAAGGTCAGAGCGGCAGAAGTGCTCGTCCAAGGGCGGACATATACCAGACCCGTGGCGAGGCTGATAGAGTTGCCAAGCCTCCCCGACACTTTTGATGACGACCATGACCCCCTGACTTTGTGAACTGCCCTACCCTCACAACGGACATTGAGTAGTGGACAGTGCGGTTAATCTGTCTCGGCTTATCTAATTAGGTGGGACTAATTAGGAGGCGGCTGTTACGAAGGATCAGATTAAACCGAATATATATATTTATTACTTGATATATATTGTATAGTATTTGTATATCGTCTGATATCCCTTGTGTATTCTTTGTACATATACACGGAATATCCCTTTACCTAGTACAGACCATAATATTTCGTTCTTCTATTGGATAGCGATCCACTAGGCGCCACTGCCATACCCCCAAGGTCTAGTTCAAAGTCACCGCCAAAGACATGCCTGGACATGACCGGCTCTGCGCAAGAATACGAGACAGGAATAAGGCTGGTACTAGTTTGTTCACCTAACGTATAAATATGGCGCAGGTGAATACAGAAGTAGTTCGAGTTACCCAAGTGAAGCCTCACACCACGATACAACGTGCTGTGAAGTAGGGCCTGTTTGGCCCCAAAATAGAGCATTGAGACCGCGTGCGAATTGATAGCTGAAGTATCAGAGTTTAACGCTGTACCGTCGAGTTCGACCTATTCTATTAATTCAGTAATAGTCTATTTATGTATAGTGTATCGTGCGGCTACCGTTCTACCGTGACCAGCATTACCAACGTTTCCTCGTACCAGCTAGTGTGCTTATCCAGGCTGGGCAGCTTAACCTGGCGCCTTCATCCGAGGAGCCCTAGACGAGGACCGTGTGGATATGTACACTGGATAACCTACCCGACGACTGCATAGCCCTTTTCGGCTGGATTATATTTGCTTTGGTCCTGTAGCTGATGGAGCGGAGAATCGTCTACACCCACAATTGTGTGGGATTTACCCTGTGAGGAGCAACGTCGAGCCCGCCTCTAAGACGCCTGAGGCTGGCTAGCTTTCTTCCATGTGGAGCTGCATGCCGGAGAATAGCTGTTATTCATCTGCGGATCAAGAGATTATTGCACCGTCTCCTGTACCTGGAGTCTCCTTATTCTTCGTTGACCCAGACTTTCGTTACCGACAAATCCTCTCCCCTTGCTGGCCTACAACCGGAGGGACCCTACTAGTATCTCCCGCTGCCCTACTAGTGTACCATAGATATAATTCCTAAGATACAGGTGGTATTCATTATCTCCTGCGTAATATTATAATGGACTTACGCTCTTGATTTATTCACGCACATTCTTCGCCTTACAAGCGCGACTCTAAGTAAAGTAATGTAATCTACTATTATTGCTGCTAATAAATATTATTCTAACCAAGATTTGTGTGGAACCGTGTCATTGTGGAGGTGTTCATCTCATATACCTGTGTACTGTATGGCCAGTAGTAATGTACATAAGACAGTAGTGGTTTAATGATACCATACTTATTTAATACAGTCAGGGAATTGTACCCCTCAGTTACAGTACGGCTCAATACATACAATTGTTAAGGGGATGCAGACCTGAGAAAGACGTTTGTCTTGTTTCCATCAGGGTCCCCCATTTTCAATTCATATAGACATTTATGACATACACAACATACATGACATTTATGGCATAGGGACATATAGGTATTTAGTACTGATACATTTGTGACATAAGCGGTATTCAAATATACAGTACTGTTACCCCTAGATCCTGACAGAGTATATACATATGATGGGGAGGGGACTGTACTTTAGGAGGGGGTGGGTGGGTGGGAGGGAAATATACATACGGCGGGGAGGGAATATATGCGGTGGGGAGGAGACTGTCTATTAGGAGGTGGTGGGGGTTTTGGGCATTTACGGTGGCCAGTTTAGAATTGCAGCCTCCCGTAGGTGCTCTTTAAGAGCGGTTTTGAATGTGGGCAGGGATTCACATTCCTTTACAGTTTTGGGTAGGGCGTTCCACATTGTTGTGGCATAATTGCGAAACGTGTTTAGTCCCTTGTTTGAGCCGAATCTGGGTTTAACATGATTTGTTGAGCTTCCTCTGGTGTAGTGGTTGTGGTATTCACTGACCTTTGGGAAGTATTTTGACATGTACATGGGCACCCCGGTCGTATAGTGTATCTTGTAGACCAGGCCCATTGCAAGTTGCTGTACTCTGTCGTCTACTCTAAGCCATCCTAGGTTGGCAAAGTGGGCAGGGGTGAGGTGGGTTCTGGGGTTCAGGTCAAGTAGTAGTCTGACCAGTTTGTTTTGTGATGTTTGTAATTTTGTTTTAAGCGCCTTTGAGGTGCTTTGGTACCATGAGGTGCACGCATAGTCATAGTACCCTTGAATGAGTGCTCCTGCCAGAGTCTTCAGGGTATTACCAGAGAGGAGATCCGGTACAAGAATCTAGTTCGTTGGTTGACTTTTTTTATTACATTGGATGCCATTTTGTCACAGGAAATATTTGCCTCTAGGATGGAACCCAGGTAGGTAATTTCGTCTTTCCTTGTGACAATATTGTCACCCACTGTAACTGAGAATCCGTCGGTCTTGCTGAGTTTGTTATTTGAACCGAAGAGAATGGACTCTGTTTTGACCATGTGTAATGATAGTTTGTTATCAGCGAGCCATATGCAGATTTTGCCTAGTTCCGTGCTGAGGGTTTTTTCAACCTGCAATTTGTTCTTGTCAGAGACCAGCAGGGCTGAGTCGTCCGCAAACAGGAACAAGTTGCAGTCACAGGCTGATGACATGTCATTTGCATAAATTAGGAAGAGTAGCGGTCCTAGTATGCTTCCTTGTGGAACACCACAGCTCACTGTGAGGGGGGGGGATAGAGTACCGTTTACCTCTACCATCTGTTCTCTCCCCTCCAGGTAGGATTGCATCCAGCTCACTGATAAGCTATCAAAACCAATTGCTTTTAGCTTGTCCATTAGAATGGAGTGATTGACAGTGTCGAAGGCCTTTTGTAGGTCCAGCATGACCATGCCGCAGTATTTGCCCGCGTCCCCTCCAAACTCATAGCCAAGCTCAGGGACCTGGGCTTGAACTATGACCTCTGCCAGTGGGTCCTGGACTTCCTGACGGGCAGACCCCAGGTGGTAAGAGCAGGCAACTGCACCTCCTCATCCATCACACTCAACATAGGGGCCCCCCAGGCCTGTGTTCTGAGCCCCCTCCTCTACTCCCTGTACACACATGACTGCGTGGCACAGCGGAACAACAACACAATCATCAAATTTGCTGATGACACAGTAGTGGTGGGCCTGATCTCTGCTAACGACGAGAGGGCCTACCTGGAAGAGGTAGAGAATCTGTCACAGTGGTGTCAGGAGAACTGCCTCTACCTGAACGTCAGCAAAACAAAAGAGATGATTGTGGACTTCAGGAGGTCGGGGGTCAAGGACTACAGCCCCCTCAGCATCGACGGGGGAACCGGTTGAGAGAGTGAACAGTTTCAAGTACCTCGGAGCCCACATATCCGAGGACTTGACATGGACCACACACATTGACAGTGTTGTGAAGAAGGCACGACAACGCCTCTACTTCCTCAGGCGCCTAAGGAAGTTCCAAGTCAGTCAGAAGATCCTTAAGAATTTCTACTCATGTACAATAGAGAGCATCCTGACTGGCAACATCACCTCCTGGTTTGGGAATAGCACTGCACGAGACCGTAGCAGACTACAAAGAGTGACACGTGCAGCCGAACGCACAATTGGAGGGGGGCTTCCCACCCTCCAGAACATTTACAACAAGCGGTGCAGGGGTAAGGCTAAGAGAATCATCAAGGACTCCAGCCACCCGAACAACTGCCTCTTTGAACTGCTGCGGTCAGGCAAGCGATACCGGAGTCTTAAGGCGAGCACAGAAAGACTCAGAAGAAGCTTCTATCCCCAGGCGATCAGGCTGCTCAACGAACAATAAACACTATGCAACAACCATCAAATGCACACAGCACACACACCCACATGCACACACTCACTTAAACAAACAACACACTGCAGCACCCACTCTCCACACCTTAGATCACCTAAACACACTTTACACTTTATATTTATTGGTAAAGGATTTGCACTACAACTCGTACACCTTACTGTAAATTGTACCTAAATTGTACCTCATCCCATTTCTGCTCTGCACTATATAGTATTGTATATTAGTACATTGCATAGTATATTGTATATTGTATGGTAACTCGGTTACTTCTATTCAGCATCGAACATTGTACATATGTCTATACCGAACACTGTGACATCTATTTTTACTTCTATTTTACATGCTATACTATTTTATTTCATACTTATCTTGTCTAGCACAGTCTCTGGAGCGTAACAGTAAGAAGCATTTGGTATAAAAGTATTCTGTACTTCTGTATGACAACTATTAAAGAAACTTGAAACTTGAAACTTGGACTCCCAGTTCCGAAGAAGGTAGGGATAATGATATGATATTATATAGTTTAGATATTGAGCCTTTGGTTGCAACCTTCACCTCCAAGATATGGTCAATCACAGTTTTTGCAGGCATATGGGGTAACTGAGCAGATTTATTCTTAATGAAATCACGTATCAACAAATATCTGAAAACATTTGTTTAACTTACCAAAGGCTAAAGTGTTTCTTATGTGTTTATTGTTTTTTTATTACTGTAATGTAATGTACTGTAATGTTGTAAGTTATGTGTTCGGACCCCAGGAAGAATAGTCTTTCACCCATAAAATAAACAAATAAACAAAAACCCCATAACAGATTCAAATGTATTGTCATTATATAGCACAAGTACAGTACAACGAGGAAAAAAACTGTACAAATGTAATAGTAATAGTAATATACAATGCACAGGTGTTTAAACTGGGTATAAACTATATATAAATGAGTACTACTGAGTAATAGTGCTCATCAGATGTATGTACAAAGTTGTAGTATTAATATTAATATTAATATGTGATACAGGTATAAAGGTATATCTCCTTGGCGAATGAACTCAATACCTTCTATGCGAGGTTTGAGGCTGAGAATAACAACACCAGCCTACAGACCACTGCAATAGAGGGGGGAGCCACTGCCGATGGAGACTCAGGGCTAGATCTACAAAGAATGGATTGCACGGTGCAAGTTACTGTGAGAACTGGAGTCTGGAGCACAGCCCAATTGCTGAATACACGAGAAGAGAAAGGAGCGGTTTCAAGGGTGTTTAATGGAAATTGAGCAACACAGGAATTGGGGGGAAATAGAACGGGGTTAATGTTCTGTCCTGTGGCTGCCACGGCGGCAGTGAGCGAGCAAGCGGTCCTGGTGCTTGTCGGGGGAGCTGCTGGGTGGCAGCGGGTGAATAGGTGTTCCTCTTCGGGAATAGGTGACGTCCAGACAGGGACGCTGGAGCTGCTGGGTGGCAGCGGGAGAAATAGGTGTTCCTCTTCGGGAACAGGTGACGTCCAGACAGGGACGCTGGAGCTGCTGGGTGGCAGCGGGAGAAATAGGTGTTCCTCTTTGGGAACAGGTGACGTCCAGACAGGGACGGCGGTCCTTTGGGGCACAGGAGAGAAACGGGTTAGAGTAAGCCAATACACGGAGGGTATCTAGCCGTAGAGCTTGTGGCAGAGACGTCATACCTGGGCAGTGGTAATTAATACCACGACAGCTTCTGGTCAGCGTCGAGGTGCAGATATAGTCCCCTCATCAGGGGAGGATAGGGTGCAGCTGGGGAGAGTGGGGTGCTTGCCCGTGTGTGAATCAGGGGGATGGAATACAGCTGGGCGAATGAGGGTGAAGGAAGGGGTGACTGAAGAAAGAGAGGATGATGAGGAGTGTGCAGTGGATAGAGAGGGGGATGAAGAGGAGCGTGTGGAGGATAGTCAAGTCAAGTCAAGTCAAGAGTTTTAATTGTCACGGCATACAGGTATACAATGAAATGCGGCTGGTCTTGCCCGCGACGATGTGCAATACAGTGGTACAACATATAATAGAATCCAATAAAAATACAGTGGTACAACATATTAATAGAATCCAATAAAACAGTGCAATAAACAGGTACATGGTGTGCCATCTCGGTATCTGTACATTAGTATTTACAGAGCATATAGGACATGCTAGGTAGCTTTAGTAGTGCAATACACTGTTCCTGATGTATGTGAGGGGAAAAGGAGGGGGAGTGAAGTAGGCCCGTGCTGTGATTATGATAGGACCCCCCCCTCGACGGGCGCCTCCCGGCGGCCCAGGCTTGCCAGGGTGAGCCCGATGAAAGTCCTGGACGAGAGTTGGGTCCAGGATCATCGGCCGGGAGATCCAGCTCCGCTCCTCCGGGCCGTAGCCCTCCCAGTTGACCAGGTACTGGAAGCCGCGGCCGCGTCACCGCACGACCAGCAACTCCCGGACCACGTAGGCCGGGTGGTCGTCTATCACCAGCGGAGGAGGGGGCTCTGGAGCAGGGGGAGACAGGGGACTGGAGACCACCGGTTTGAGCTGGGAGACATGGAAGGAAGGGTGAATGCGCATATGGGGGGGGAGCTGGAGCTTGACAACAGAGGGATTAATGAGGGACAGGATCTTGTAGGGCCCCACGAAACGGGGGGTTAGCTTTCGTGAGACGGATTTGAGTGGCAGGTCCCGAGACTAGAGCCATACCATCTGAACTGGTACATAGGCGCGAGCCGGGGTCCGGTGGCGGTCGGCGAAGCGCCGGTTCTGGTCCGCAGTCCGGAGCAGTGCAGCCCTCGTCTCCTCCCAGATCGTCCTGCAGCGACGGAGATGGTCCTGCACCGACGGCATGGCGATCTCCTCTTCCTGGGCAGGGAACAGCGGGGGTTGGTAGCCCAAAGATGACTCAAAGGGGGACTGACCTGTGGCCACCGAAGAGAGGGAATTGTGGGCGTATTCCACCCACGGCAGGAAGGCGCTCCAGCCGGAAAGGTCCCGGGCTGTCACGCAGCGGAGTGCGGATCCCAGGTCCTGGTTGGCCCGCTCCGACTGGCCGTTGGTCTGAGGGTGGAACCCGGAGGAGAGGCTGACCGTGGCCCCCAGAGCCCGACAGAAAGCCCTCCAGACCTGGGATATGAACTGAGGGCCTCTGTCGGAGACGATGTCAGCTGGGATCCCATGGAGCCGGAAGACGTGGAGTACCATCAGGTCAGCAGTCTCTGCAGCAGAGGGGAGTTTGGGGAGAGCAACGAAGTGCACAGCCTTTGAGAAATGGTCAACAATGGTGAGGATGGCAGTGTTACCGTGTGAGAGGGGAAGGCCGGTGACGAAGTCCAGGGCGACGTGCGACCAGGGCCGACCGGGGACTGGGAGTGGACGAAGGAGTCCGGCGGGTGGTCGGTGGGAGGCCTTCGCACGAGCACACACGGTGCACGCCAGGACGAAAGCGCGGGTGTCCTCTCTCATGGTGACCCACCAGAAGTGCCTCTTCAGCAGAGATAGCGTCCGGTCGATCCCCGGGTGGCACGCGAACCGAGAAGCGTGAACCCACTCGAGCACCTGGGAGCGGACGAGGTCAGGGACAAAAAGCCGGTTAGGTGGACCGTTACCTGGGTCCGGCTGGGCACGCTGTGCCTCCCTGACGACGGACTGGATCTCCCAGGTGGCGGTGGCCACCAGACAGGAGCTAGAGAGGATGGTGTCGGGGTGTGTGGACCCCTCCTCAGGGACGAACTGCCGGGAGAGGGCGTCTGGCTTGGTGTTCTTGGAACCAGGCCGGTAGGTCAGGGTGAAGTTAAACCTAGCAAAGAACAGCACCCAGCGAGCCTGGCGGGAGTTCAGGCGCTTGGCCGTTGAGACGTAGGCGAGGTTCTTGTGGTCCGTCCAAACCAGGAAAGGAACCTCCGATCCCTCCAGCCAGTGCCTCCATTCCTCCAGGGCTAGCTTGACCGCCAGGAGCTCCAGGTTCCCGATGTCGTAGTTGACCTCGGCTGGGGTTAGGCGGCGTGAGAAAAAGGCGCAGGGGTGCAGCTTCTGGTCGGTGGCAGAGCGCTGGGAAAGAACCGCCCCTACTCCGGTGCAGGAGGCGTCCACCTCCACCACGAACTGGCGGGACGTGTCCGGCTGGACGAGGATGGGAGCGGTGGTGAAGCGCCGGCGCAGCTCGGCGAAGGGGGAGTCCACTGCGTCGGACCAGACGAAGGGCACCGAAGGCGAGGTGAGTTGGGTGAGAGGCGCCGCGACCAGGCTGTAGTCCCTGATGAAGCGCCGATAAAAGTTGGTGAATCCCAGGAAGCGTTGGAGCTGTTTAACGTTGGTGGGACGGGGCCAGTCGGACACCGCTCTGATCTTCTCGGGGTCCGCCCGGATCTTGCCGCCCTCTATGATGTAGCCAAGGAAGCCGATGGAGGAGACGTGGAACTCACACTTCTCCGCCTTGACAAACAGCTTGTTCTCTAGAAGACGCTGGAGGACCCGGCGGACGTGCTGGACATGCTCCTCCATGGAGCGGGAGAAGATCAGGATGTCATCTAGGTAGACGAATACGGAGCGGTGGAGTACGTTGCGGAGAACGTCATTGACGAGGGCCTGGAAGACAGCAGGGGCGTTGGTCAGACCGAAAGGCATTACCTTGTACTCGAAGTGGCCGAGTGGTGTCTTGAAGGCCGTCTTCCACTCGTCTCCTTCCCGCATGCGGACAAGGTGGTAGGCGTTCCTGAGGTCCAGTTTTGTGAAGATGGTGGCACCTTGCAGGGGCTCAAAAGCAGAGTCGATTAAAGGTAGGGGGTATTTGTTCTTTACCGTGATGTTGTTGAGACCCCGGTAATCGATACAGGGGCGAAGGGAACGATCCTTCTTGGAAACGAAGAAGAATCCTGCGCCGACAGGAGAAGAAGAGGGGGTGATTATGCCCGAGGCCAGGGATTCGTGAACGTACTTCTCCATTGATTCTCTCTCTGGGCGCGAGAGGTTGAACAGGCAACTAGCGGGGAGTGGCGCCCCGGGGAGTAAATCAATGGCGCAGTCGTATTGTCGATGGGGAGGCAGGGAGAGAGCCTGTTGTTTGCTGAAAACTGCCTTCAAATCGTGGTAGGCCGGCGGAATAGCAGACAGATCTATGTTCTCTTTGGGGGGGTACGAACCGGCGCCCTCTAGTGGCGGCCGAGCCGACTGTAGACAAGCAACGTGACAGTGGGCGCTCCAGCTGGTCACCAGGCCGGTAGGCCAATTGATAACGTGATTGTGTAACTTGAGCCAAGGCATGCCAAGAACAATGGGATTGTGGGGAGAGTTGGTAACGTGAAACCGAATACTCTCGCTGTGATTCACGGATAGCAGAAGGCGAAGGGGTACGGTGTGGCGAGTAATCCGCATGAGTAGTTTCCCGTTTAACCCCCGGGCGTCGCGGGGTATCGGCAGGGCGTCAGTAGCGATGTTGTAACGGGAGACTACTCCGGCGGTTTTCGTCTGCCCCTGAGTCAACCAGGGCAGATAACGGGAGTGTTTGGTTATTCAGACACAGCGTGGCGCGGAATAGCATGTTTGGGCCAGAGCTGGGAGCAATATCTAAACTCGAACAGACGCCCAGCGCTACTGTCGAGCCCCGTCGTTTGGGGCGAAGCGGGCATGAGACAATAGAGTGTCCTGTTTGGCCGCAGTACAGGCATGCTACTGTGGCGAGCCTGTGTCGGCGCTCGCTGGGGGGAAGACGTGAGCGGTCGAGATCCATGGGCTCGGAGGAACTATTTTCTTAAGCGCGGGCGGCGCGACGAGGCGGATCGGGTATAGGCGAACGAGCGGTGCTAGCCTTCTCTCGACGACGTTCCCGAAGACGCAGGTCCAGTTCCCTGGCCAAATGGATTAGCTCGCTCAGGGAGGTGGGTCTTTCTTTGGACGCAAGCTCGTCTTTAATAGCGTCGTTCAAGCCCTGGCGGAATGCGCCTCGCAACGGTGTGTCCCCCCAGTCGGAGCCGGCGGCGAGGATGTGGAAATCGATAGCGTATTCGCTTACACTGCGGCTTCCCTGGCGGATCGAAAACAAGCCGGAGGCCCCCTCTGAGCCATCTGGAGGGTGGTCAAACACTTTACGCATGTCGTCGACGTACTCGGAGTACGAAGTGCAGAGGAAGGAATTATTAAAGTGGAGAGCGGTGGCCCATCTCAACGCCGCGCCTGTGAGCAGCGCCGACAGGTAAGCTACTTTAGACCTATCGCTGTGAAACGTGTGGGGTTGTTGTTCGAACACTAACGAGCACTGGAATAAAAACGCACAGCATTTGGAGACGCTTCCATCGTAACGCTTTGGTGCGGGGACAGGGGGTTCTCTATGCGGGGGGCTTGGTGCAGCGGGGGAAGCGGCTGGTAGGGCCTGCTGTGCCAGGTGTGCCTCGATACGGCGATATTGTGTTTCTCGCTCCGCAGAGCCGTGTGCGAGAGCGGTAAGCTGAGCAATGATGTCATCCAACGAGTGAGCGAGTTGGTCTACCCGAGCATTCTGGTCGTCGGTAATACTCACGGGGTCCCCTTGAAACTTCCTCTTACGTGATGGATGTGTATCCTCCTCCTCGGTCTCGAGTACAGCTGGTGCTGACATCTTGGTCGTGGTATACTGTGAGAACTGGAGTCTGGAGCACAGCCCAATTGCTGAATACACGAGAAGAGAAAGGAGCGGTTTCAAGGGTGTTTAATGGAAATTGAGCAACACAGGAATTGGGGGGAAATAGAATGGGGTTAATGTTCTGTCCTGTGGCTGCCACGGCGGCAGTGAGCGAGCAAACTGTCCTGGTGCTTGTCGGGGGAGCTGCTGGGTGGCAGCGGGAGAAATAGGTGTTCCTCTTCGGGAATAGGTGACGTCCAGACAGGGACGCTGGAGCTGCTGGGTGGCAGCGGGAGAAATAGGTGTGCCTCTTCGGGAACAGGTGACGTCCAGACAGGGACGGCGGTCCTTTGGGGCACAGGAGAGAAACGGGTTAGAGTAAGCCAATACACGGAGGGTATCTAGCCGTAGAGCTTGTGGCAGAGACGTCATACCTGGGCAGTGGTAATTAATACCACGACAGCTTCTGGTCAGCGTCGAGGTGCAGATATAGTCCCCTCATCAGGGGAGGATAGGGTGCAGCTGGGGAGAGTGGGGTGCTTGCCCGTGTGTAAATCAGGGGGATGGAATACAGCTGGGCGAATAAGGGTGAAGGAAGGGGTGACTGAAGAAAGAGAGGATGATGAGGAGTGCGCAGTGGATAGAGAGGGGGATGAAGAGGAGAGTGGAGGACGTGAGGGGAAAAGGAGGGGGAGTGAAGTAGGCCCGTGCTGTGATTATGACAGTTACACCCTTACTTACAATTCATTATGAATTGAAAATGGGGGACCCTGATGTAAACAAGACGAAAGTCTTTCTCTGGTCTGCATCCCCTTAACAATTGTGTGTATTGAGCCGTACTGTATTGTACCCATTCTGCAATCTGTTAATAACATTTTCATTCAATCAATCAATCTGCACGGTGATTGATTGAATGACATTTTTATTAACAGATTATTAAGGTTTATACAGTTTATTATTATTATTATTATTATTATTATTATTATTATTATTATTATTATTATTATTATTATTATTATTATTATTATTATTATTATTATTATTATTATTATTATTATTATTATTATTATTATTATTATTATTATTATTATTATTATTATTATTATTATTATTATTATTATTATTATTATTATTATTATTATTATTATTATTATTATTATTATTATTATTATTATAATAAATGCTGGTCTCATTTACAGCCAGGCCCCCTCCCCATCACAAAATAATTGAAAATGGCCCTTCTTAATGTCAGATCATTGTAGCAAATCTTAAAACCTCTTAGCATGCGCCGTGCCATGGATGTTTTTAGGACGATTTGCTCACCGGCACTTTGGCGACCCTTAGTGGCTCGGGTGTGCATATTTTGTAATACAATCGAATTGAAGGCTTATTTGTTGCCTGTCGATAGCGACAAAATCCAACAAAATCCGTACACGGTATTGCGCAAAATACCACTCCCGACTCTTGGCGCAGTAATTCCGTCAATCTAGATCCGATCTCAAAAATGATTGTGGAGGTGGCTTTCCAATGAGTGTGGCTTTCCAATGATACCCCACCTGGGGATGTATGAATCAGGGATCTGGTGAAAAACTAACGAGCGAAAACAGAAAGATAAAAACAGCCGAATGAATTGAAGTCTATGAGAAAAGTCAGTTACATATCATGTAGCTCTGCTCAGCGTCATTAGTGCACATACTTCGCTCCAGTACTTGTGCACTGAATAAAAACTCACAAATGTACCTTTACCTACCAACATCCGTCTGGCCACACCCCCATCCGCCACCTATATAAGCAGGGATCTGGCCATACACTCACCTCCTTCTTCGCTTTCACCACAAGAAAGTGCCTGTCTACCAATCACTTTGACAAGGTTTATTAGCTGAAGAAAGTTGAGTAAAAGCGTTCACATTATTTCTTGCTTTTTTCTTTTTCTCATAATTTTCAAAAGAAAAAAGCTAAGCTATAATGTTTATCTTGGAGGGTCGCGCTAGCAACGTCGCCCTTCACCAGCGGTTCTCCGTTGCCTCCTCTGCCGTGCGTCTTGGGGCGGGTTTGACGCCGCTGTCGTGGACGTCATCCGCACCCGGTAGAGGTCCGGTGGGTAGCTTGCCTTTCCGAGGAGCTGGTGCACCAGCGCCGTCTCCTGTGAGATGGCCTGGTTCCTGCTCTGTTTCCTCCGCCGCTAAGGGGTCGTCTGCCGTTGGGCGGCCTGCTCCTCTCAAGGCGGAGGATTTGAGACGCAAGCTTTTTGCGTCTGCTCGCTCCCGTCGTAGGATGGTAGCGTGCAGGCGCGAACGGCCTGGTTTCGGGGAGTTGCTGGAGCCGGATGAAGGTGCGTCTGTTTCTCCGTGGCCGATGGAAACGGAGGATTACATGGTAGAAGCAGATGTTCTTTTGTTCGACGCCCCGGTGGAGACATATTCCCCTTCCGTTCAGGATGAAATGGCAGGGGGTGATATGTCTCCTTGGGGTCCCTCGTATTCTGGTGTTGGGTTAGAACCTCCGACTCAGCGACGAGATGCCCTGCTATCAGCCACATCGGAGAGTGGCTCTGCAATGGGCAGTAGTCTGTCTTATGTGAGGGACGCGAGCTCGGTGGGGGGAGGTACGCATGGGGAACTACGTGCCCCCTTTGGCGCCTGTCTTGTCCGTAGTGCTCCAGGCTCGGGTCAAGTGCCTGCTGCCTGGATTGAGGGATCAGCCTCTTCTGGAGGTCGTCTCCCCGGTGCGCTGCCTGCTCCCGCTGTTGTGTAGCCTCTTGAGTGCTTCGAGTTACGGAAATGCCGCCCTGAACGCGTCCGATCTCGTTCGATTTCGGAGGCGGTGTAGGTTCAGGCCTGGGTTGTGCTTGGTTGGTGACTGCCTGGATATGCCAGGGGCAGTGAGCCAGGCGGCGTGCTGTTGGGGGGAAGGGCCTGCTCTTGGATGGGCCCTGTCCGAATACGCTTGCGATGTGGGGGGCGGTGTCACTAGTGACCGCCTGGTGAGGTCTCGATGCTGTGGCGTCGTTGGCCTCTCCGGGCCTCCTTTTTCCGGGGGGATCCAGTCCCTTCTGGGTCTGGGTCCTCCTTCGCGCTCCGCTGCTACGGCCTTGCCACAGGGTTATTACTTACTTACTTACGCCTATCGCTCCTTTTGGGGGAGCATAGGCCGTCGACAACAGTTCGCCAGGGTCCTCTGTCCTGTGCTTTGCTTTCCAGCTGTTTCCATGTCAGTCCGCTCTGTGTGATGTCTGTCTCCAAGTCCCTGCGCCAGGTGTTCTTGGGCCGGCCTCTCTTCCTTTTGCCTTGGGGGTTCCATCTAAGGGCCTGTCTGGTGGTGCTGGTGTTTGGTTTGCGTAGTGTGTGGCCGATCCATCCCCACTTTCTTCTCTTGATTTGTTCTTCCACTGGTTGTTCGCCCGTTCTCTGCCAGAGATCATTGTTGCTGATGGTATCTGGCCAGTGGATGTTCAGGATCCGCCTCAGGCATCTGTTGATGAATGACTGCACTCTAGTCATTGTGATCTTGGTTGTCCTCCACGTCTCTGATCCGTATAAGAGTACTGGCTTGATGTTGGATTTGAATAGTCTGATCTTTGTCTGCTGACTGATAACCTTGGAGCTCCAGATGTTCTTTAGTTGGATGTATGAGGCCCTTGCCTTGCTGATTCTTGCTCTGACATCTGCCTCCGTGCCACCCTTCTTATCTATGATGCTACCTAGGTAGGTGAAGGATTCTACTTCCTCAAGTGCTGTTCCCTCCAGGTTCTTGGGTCTTTGTTGTTTGTGTTGATCTTGAGTATTTTGGTCTTTCCTTGGTGGATGTTGAGGCCTAGTTGTGTTGAGGTGTCTGCCAGTATGTTAGTCTTCTCCTGCATCTGTTGTCGACTGTGGGATAGTAGGGCAAGGTCGTCTGCGAAGTCTAGGTCGTCCAGTTGTGTTGTGAGTGTCCACTGGATCCTGTTTCTCCTCTGTGCTGTTGTGGTCTTCAATATCCAGTCGATGGCCAGGAGGAAGAGGAAAGGGGACAGGATACCACCTTGCCTTACTCCGGTCTTCACTTGGAAGCTTCGTGTGAGCTGTCCGCTGTGTATGACTGCTTTGCTCTTAACCCCGTGATTTTGGGGGTGGTAACGAGGTTTGTTCCTAACGTTCGTTCCCTGGTGGCATGCGGGTTGTGCGTGTGCGTAGTCGTGGGTCGCCCCCACGGTCTGCTCACCCTGTGCGTTAAGTTGCTCGAGTTCCTCTTCGCACGGTCGGATCCGTCTCCCTCCCGTCCTCCAATAGGGAGGGTCGTGGGGGCTCGGGTCCTCCCTGGTTCTGATGGTTGTGGGGGGCCTCAGTGGGGTACATTTGTCGGGCGTAAGCTCTGCTCAGCTCCTGTGGTGCACTAATGACGCTGAGCAGAGCTACATGATATGTAACGTACGGTTATGTATATAACCATAGTTACATGAATGTAGTGACGCTCAGCATCAGGACGCCACTGCGGCCCTTGATCTTGCCTTGTGGTGAAAGATTGAGAAGGAGGTGAGTGTATGGCCACACCCCTGCTTATATAGATGGCGGATGGGGGTGTGGCCAGACGGATGTTGGTAGGTAAAGGTACATTTGTGAGTTTTTATTCAGTGCACAAGTACTGGAGCGAAGTATGTGCACTAAGGACGCTGAGCGTCACTACATTCATGTAACTATGGTTATATACATAACCGTACGTTTTTCTTTTGTACACAGTTTACCAAAATCACTCCTAATCACTAATTTCTGAATGGATCTTTATGAAATTTGGACATGTACTACATAAGGCTTCAGGCTATGGGTCTGTATGGATTTGTAAGCCATACCACATTCTGGGGAAATACTACCTCTGGACTACTAACTACTACAGAGAGTAACAAGTAAAAAGTGATATTTTTTTCTGGAATCAGAAACTTCTGAATGTCATCTTTCAAACGAGACCAGGCTTGTGCATGTGCTATTAAATGTGCAAGTATAAAGTATAGTATTTTGGTTTGCAAAAAAAGTATGCAGTCCTCAAGTTCAAGTAAAAAAATTGCCACTTTTCTGCCCGCTTGATAAAGAGGTACGTTTTTACCTACCTTTTTTATATTTAGAGATCTAGCCCCCCTAGGGTGTTCCATAGCTTTGGTGCATAATTCACAACGGCTGCGTCCACAATTTCCTTTTGGCTGTTGCTGGGAACCTTCAATAAACCAGTAGTAGATGATCGTAATATTCTAGGGGCCACATAGTTCACAAGAGAATTGGCAATGTAGCTTGGTCCTGTTCCATTTAGTGCTTTGTATATAAGGAGGAGGACCTTTTTCGGGAGGCTGGTAAGGAGTGCATTACAGTAGTCAAGTCGGCTTGAGATAAAGGCATGTATCAGTTTTTCAGCGTCCTTTTGATTTATAAATGGTCGTACTTTAGCTATGTTTCTAAGCTGTGTGATTTAAAGCTTAGGTATGAGTCTATTATAACACCAAGACTTGTAACTTTGGGTTTGATCCAAGAAGTAAGTTGCCCCATATTGCTCAGCAACCTATCTCTTTTTGTTATAGGGCCGACTAGTAGGATTTCAGTTTTGTCTTCATGCTTTGCCAGGTCACCCACACTAATAACCGGATCAATTAATGTACTACTTAGTCAAATATAGACTTGGTTAAACACAGGTTTATTATACCCAAACAGGTACAAGTAGATCAAGAGTTATAGATGGACGATTCAACGGAGACATTGGCCCGACGTGTCCCCAGGGATCTCTCAGAATCAAGTGAGACGTAGGTCTTTATAGTGGAGAGGAAGGGATTCTGGATAGAATGGCCCAGGTATTGGATTGGAGGGGGGCCAGGAATGGTATCAGGTGAGAGACAAAAGGTGGATGAATGGGGAGGGTTAGAACATGACTGGGAGATAGTTTGAGGGGGGAGGGGATCATTATTCCACAGTATACTACAGACAGACCCTGGCGTCTGTGATGATATTCTCAAGGACACAAGCACACCAACAGGTCACCAGTTCACATGCTGGTCATAACAGGAGGAAGTGGAGCAGCCAAAAGTGAATGTAGTCTTTTGAAGGAAGAGACCCCATGGCTTTCGATGGGCTTTCAAATTAAAAAAAACTACACTACCCAGCTCACGCCAGCCCCTGTCAATCATCTGACTTCTGGATTTCCTTTTTTATTTCTCTTATTTTTCGGGATTATCTCCCACAAACGTTATTGCCATAAAACAGAACGCAGTTAGTTTCTCTACCTTCCTGTGAACGTCTAGCAAGAAACTGTGTTGCAATATGATGAAAAATGGTTGAGAGATTTACATTATAAAAAAGTAACTGTACTTACAGTAGATTTCATTCACAGTTTGTGAATCACGCCTGCTGATACTAAATCCAGATTGAACTCTGCCATTGGAAAGGGGAGATTTGGCCCGATCCATAGATGTGTGACTTGGCCATAATAAGGTAATTTATAGGCCTGATATTCTATAATCATATTTCAAATAGCATGTGTCCAGATGGCAGAATTCAGTACTGTATCTGAATTATAAGAGCTACTGGACATTAGTTCATGTGTCGGATTACTGGATATTCCCTTCTTTTTCGATGGACCGAACTGCATCGTCAGACCTCCGGGCAGGCTGCTTTTGTATATAAGAATTTGTTCTTAATTGCTTGCCTGGATAAATTAAGGTTAAAACAAAAACATTTAAATAGACGGCGGAGGGATCGCAAGCAGAAGTGGGGCTGCAGAGCTGGTGCGTGACTGAGGCTAGCTCGGGCTCCTCATAGCGCTGCTCTTCCCAGCCTCCTTCTTGCCAATGTACGGTCGCCGGCGCACAAAATGGACGAGCTACGTTTATGGATTACAAATAACAAAAGGATTTCGGATGCAAACATGCTAATCTTCACTGAATCCTGGCTACACGATGGTGTACCACTGTACCAGATAGCGCGATTGAACTACAAGGACATCATTGTATCCGCTCGGACAGAACAGCTGACTGCAGTAAGAAGCGTGGGGGAGGAGTGTGCGTGTATGTAAACAACTTGTGGTGTACAGATAACGTCACCATCGTTAAGCACTGTTCTGCTCAGCTTGAGTTTGTCATAATTAAAAATAGGCCATTCCATCTGCCCAGAGAAACTACATGCATCACTACAGTCGCAGTATACACACCACCAGATGCTAATGCAAAGCTATTAAAGAACTGCATGTAGCCATTAGCAAACAACAGACACGCCACCCGGAGGCTGCCTTCATTATTGCAGGAGATTTCAACCACTACAATTTAAAGTCTGTACTACCTACATTTTTCCAACACGTTTCTTGTCCAACAAGAGGAGACAACACATTAGATCACGTCTATACTAACACCAAAGACGCTCACAAGGCCCTCCCTCTCACCCACCTGGGCCACTCGGACCACATCTCACTGTTCCTCCTACCCAAATACCAACCACTCATCAAGCGAATCAAGCCCATAGTTAAATATGTGAAACTCTGGCCCGAGGGGGCAGACCTGGCACTTCAGCATCGGCTTCAAAACACCAACTGGAGTAACTTTGCTGCGGAGGCCACAGTGGACTTTCACACAAACATTGATACCTTCACTTCCTCCACCCTGGACTGCATCAGCACCAACATCAACGAGGTCACCACCACCAAGCTGATCACAATCTTCCCTAACCAGAAGCCATGGATGGACGGGCAGGTCCGCCAGCTGCTGAAGACATGTGACATTGCCTTCAGATCAGGTGACCCACAAGCCTACAGTCTAGCCCGGGCCGATCTGAAAAGGGGCATCAAACGGGCCAAGCATGACCACAAGCACAAGGTCGAGGAGCATCTAAATGGCTCTGACCCCCGGCGCATGTGGCAGGGCTTGCAGGCCATTACAGGCTACAAACCCAAACACGCCACCCCCCCCGACCGCTGACCCCTCCCTCCCAGATGACCTAAACTACTTTTACGCCCGTTTTGACAGGGACAACCACGAGAGGGCCATCAAGACCCCCACCCCCGGCCAACCACCTGACCCTCACACTCTCCCCCACTGACGTGTTTGCGGAACTGTGCAAAACCAATGCATGTAAAGCTGCCGGACCCGATGGGATCCCCGGACGGGTACTCAGTGTCTGTGCTGGGCAGCTGACAGGGGTCCTGACTGAGATTTGCAATCTGTTCCGACATGCTTCAAAGACCTCCATCATTCCTGTCCCTAAACACGCCTCCCCAGAGAGCCTCAATGACTACCGACCCATAGCACTCACCTCCACCATCATGAAGTGCTTTGAGAGGCTAGTCCTGGCTCACCTTAAATCCTGCCTACCACCCTCACTTGACCCCTACCAGTTTGCCAACCGCCAGAACAGGAGTATGGACGACACCATCTCCACAGCACTACACCCTGCCCTCCTCCATCTGGACCAGAAGGACACGTACGTGCGACTTCTGTTCATTGATTTCAGCTCGGCGTTTAACACCATCATCCCCTCCAAGCTGATCACCAAGCTCCATGACCTTGGCATCGACCCCTCCCTCTACAACTGGATACTAGACTTCCTGACTGACAGACCTCAGCATGTCAGACTGGACAGCCTCAAGTCCTCCACTCTCATCCTGAACACTGTGTACCGCAGGGCTGCATGCTGAGCCCTCTTCTCGACTCCCTCTTCTCTACTCCCTCTTCACCCACGACTGCAAACCGGTGCATGGCTCAAACACCATTGTCAAGTTTGCAGACGACACCACCGTGGTGGGACTAGTCAGCAACAATGACGAGTCGGCATACAGAGAGGAGGTCCAGTACCTAGCTCTGTGGTGTGCTAATAACAACCTGGCCCTCAACACCAAAAAAACTAAGGAGATAGTGGTGGACTCCAGGAAAAATAAAACAGGCACGCACAGCCCCATTCACATCAATGGAGAGGAGGTTGAGCGTGTCTGTAGTTTCAAATTCCTGGGAGTCCACATCTCTGAGGACCTGTCCTGGACCATCAACACCTCGACCCTGGTCAAGAAGGCCCACAAGCGCCTCTTTTTCCTGAGGAAGTTGGCCGAACTCCACCTATCCCCTCCCGTGCTAGTGAACTTTTATCGCTGTACGATTGAGAGCATCCTCACCACCTGCATCTCAGTCTGGTACGGCAATTGCACCGTTAAGGACCGGAAATCACTGCAGAGGGTATAGTGAAAATAGCCCAACGCATCACCAAGACCCCACTCCCCCCCATCTCATCAATCTATGAGAAGCGGTGCTCACGGAGAGCACGGAACATCATCAAAGACGCTTCTCACCCCAACCATGGACTGTTCACCCGCCTGTGGGGGACTCGCTACCGCAGCCTCCCAGGCAGAACCAACAGGACCACGAATAGTTCCATTCAGCTGTCAGACTTTTTTTTTAATCTATTTTTTCTCTCCCCTTTTTTTCGTACTTTTTCTCCCATCCCAATTTAGTCGTTATGCCAATTCCCTTCCTGGTCGTTTTCCCGCATTTCCCCCCACTTACCGGCCTAGGGAGGGTTGAAGACTATCACATGTCTCCTCCGATACATGTGGAGTCAGCCAGGCGCTTCTTTTCACCTGACAGCGAGGACTCTCACTGGGGGAGTGTAATGCGTGGGAGGATCACACTACCTCCCCCAGATCCCTTCCCTGCTGAGCAGGCGCCCCGACCGACCAGTAGGAGTCGCTGTTTACAACGACCAGGATACATACCCCACCGGCTTCCCACCCGCTAACACTGCCAATTATGTTAGTAGGGACGACTGACCAAGCCGGAGGTACCGCTGACAGCTGGATTCGAACCCAATGTCTCTGCGGTGGTAGGCGAGCGCTTAGTCCGCTGCGCTACCCAGCCGCCCCCAGCTGTCAGACTTCTGAATCAAAACTCTACTTAGCCCACTGCACCTCACTGTATACCTGTGTATATAGCCATAACTTATGTAGACTTTATTTGAATGATTATTTTAATTATTATTTTGTATTCTCACCATTGCACATTGTGCTAACCATTGCACCTTACTGTACAGTTTTATTTATGTGTCTTATATTGCAACTGACTGTTGATAGTCACATCCTGGTTAGACGTACACAATCGTGTTGCACTGTCTTGTACTGTGTAATGACAAGTGAATCTAATCTCATCTAATCTACAAAACATTCTGTTTAATCATCTTCCCTTTATTCATTTGCTTAGATTTTTCAGGTCTGGTAAATTTTAGCATGGTGTTATTCATAGTCAAAGATACTTTTTTTATTTTATTGAATTGATATTCTCCTTTGGTTCATTACAATTTACTCAAGCCTAGTAACAGACACAATATTTCTGACACTGGGAATACATTCCCTGAGATCCATAGATCTCTCTAGAATCAGATACCAAGAACATGCAAATGGACAGTAGCTACTCAGAGGACTGTAGCTACTGTAGAGGACTGTAGCTACTGTAGGACTGTAGCTACTCAGAGCACAGTAGCTACTCAGAGGACTGTAGCTACTGTAGAGGACTGGAGCTACTCAGAGGACTGGAGCTACTCAGAGCACAGTAGCTACTCAGAGCAGACCAGGCTGCAGAAACAAATGAGTCGGGGGGCATAAAATGTTCTCGGGGGGGCACTATGGTTTTTCAACACAAGTTCCCTTTTATACGTTTCAGCTGGGACAACGGCACTGTGGCTTGCTTGGCGCTGCCCACGGTGCTGAACTAAACAGCAGAGAGGCAATTGAAAAATCTAATTTCTCTCTATCTTAAGAACATTCACTTATACAAAAACAGATTGAACGGATAACAGACCTGCTGGGGCAGCGGACTGAGAGCAGGGGACACAAACAGGCTGGATAAGATGGTCAGGAAGGCCAGTAGCGTGGTTGGGGTGGAGCTGGACTCTAGCGAGGGTGGCGGAGAGGAGGAACCTTGCTAAGCTCCAGGCCATCAGGGAAAACCCCTCCCACCCACTATACACAGACTTGGCTGACAGGAGGAGCATGTTATAGGCTCACACTACCTAAATGCAGCACTGAACGGCACAGAAAGTCCTTCATTCCAACAGCCATCAGACTATACAATGCATCACTGTGCCTCACTGCATCACTGAGCACAGGGTGACAGTTAAGGACTCTTACTTTTTAAACAGCACTGTGCAATATTACACCTACTGTAGACTTCAGTATATTTTTACTGTATTTATTTACTGTATCTTTTATTCAATTTTTATTCTATTTCATTTTATTCTATTCTTAGGCCATTTGTTTTGTTATTCTTATTCGTGACTTGTTCTGTCTAAATGTTTAATGTTGAGTGATTTGCAGTGTCAAATTTCCCTCAGGATAATACATTTCTATTCTATTCTATCCTATATCTTTGAAAAGTCTCCATTTATTCAACACTTTTGAATTCACTGACAAACTGAACTGACAAAAATAAGGTGCATAAAAAAGGAAACAAAATCCCTCCACAGGCTACTCACCATCATTAGTAGAGCGGCAAGCGGCGTTTGGGGACAGAGTGAAAACTTCTTAAAACACTGCCCCTCTCCACTCATTCCTGAACCTTTTTGTTAAGTCCTTCTCAAATGCCAACTGAATTAAATTGGCCTTGCGTCAATGAAGCATACTAAGGCGATGCTCTGTAAAGACGTTCTTGAGGGTAGAAAAGGAATTCTCACAGAGTGCCGTGCTAGCTTCAGTAGTGTTGTTGTTGACATCAGTGCCCACTAGGGCTGTCCCCGACTAAGGATTTGGATAGTCGACTTTGATTGAAAAAAAAAAAGAAAAAAAATTTACCAGGGTGGGCACAGCTGACTCAGTGGGCGGGCCCGGCCCCCTAATGCCCGCCCATGGCGCCGGGTCTGACTCAGAGGACTGGAGCTACTCAAAGCTATGGAACACCCTACCTATGGACATTAGGGAGGCTAGATCTCTAAATATATATATATATATATATTTTAAATAGCTAAAAAACCTACCTCTTCACTGTAGCCTTTTAATACACTCCGCTGCTTGATTGTGTCGTATATTTCTAAATGAAAACATGAATAAATGCAAGTGAAATGTACAAGGAAAATGATTAGAAAGACAAATGCTGAATGATAGAAGGGCCATTTAGATATCCCCATGTGAGTTATTTTTGTGACCCTAGGCTTGAGAGGGAGATCACCCCGCACTCAGCCAAATGGAGGACAATCTGGAGGGCAAAAGACTGTTTATGATGTTAATGCACATTCCACTGGTTGGTTAGCAGCTGTGGTTTAGGCCACCTCCAACTGACAAGAGAGGAAATCATTATCGTTGAAACAGGAACCAAACTCAGAATAACCGGTGAGATCAAAAAAGGTCATATTTACCCTAAGGAAGGAATTTCAGGTTACAACACGGCAGCTGCTGACTAACCCAGAGGTCAGAAAGGTGACACAGGCTATTTGGAAATCTCCCCTTACACAGAGAACTGCCACTAGTTGAAAAAACAATGCAAAGCAAGGATATACTAAAAGATTTAGCAATTTCATAGGTTACATGTAGGCATAAACTCTTAGAAACTATTAGAATAACTTAGTCACAATAAAGAATAAAAACTCTTAAAAACTAGAAGGTAAAACTATACAGTATTGGTCAAATGTTCATCAGGAAAATAAAGTAAAAAGTGGACCCAACTGAAGACAAGACAGTGAGTCACTGGCTAGACAATAAATAATTATCTTAGTATTCTAAAATGCAATTACAGAATGGTAAAGAGTTTGTAGATGGAAATAGCTCATGTTATATTATCTATGCATCAAGAGCCAGTCTGTCTCCCCATAGACTATGAAAACTGTTGTCACAAGAAGCATGAAGAGATGACACGCATTAAACTAATCAATGATTAAACAGCCCGGCAAGGTTCTATGGTGAAACGGTTGTGTCAGCGAAACATGTGGTCACAGGAGGAATGTGACCAAAATAAGGCAGGCAGGGACTCGCTCTCTCTCCCCCCCCTCTCTCTCTCTCTCTCTCTCTCTCTCTCTCTCTCTCTCTCTCTCTCTCTGATAAAAAGGGCTGATGGCGACGGACAAGGACAGACACACACCCGGTGGCGGGAGCGAGGAGACAAGAGAGGATCCCTGGAGAGCCGAGCCTGAGACTCACACCCAGAAGGGACCTGGAGAAGCGCTGACACACCAGAAAGGACCTGAAGACACAGAGCCATGGGGACAGACGATGACAGAGATCGCATCGCAGCTGGAGCGCTGAAAACCTCCACCGACAGAGGGAGACTCGCCACTCAGGCTACTGAAGAGCCGATGACACAGAGAGCCAATTGAGACCAGATGACCGAGCCGAGGCTCATAGCAGACTCCACCGAGGGTAGATGAAAACCAAGCGCTCCCAAACCTCCCAGGATCCGAAAGCAAGGTTGCCGTGACAACCAGACCACGGACCACTAGAGAGAACGCGTGTTGGCCTGGAAACCAAGACAACAACCAGAGAACAGCACCGAGAGACGATTAGATTGAATGAAAGAGACAATTAGATTGAACCAAAGAGACGATGTACTTGTTGATTCCTAAAGCTGTGGTTTTATTAATAAACACCGCCGCCCGTTGATTTTGACCACGTTGTCCGTCTCCCCTCACTTGAACCGAACATCTGAAAATACCTAAACCAATGCAGAGAGAAGGGTGAAATAGAAAACTATACGATCACAAATAGAGATAAATGAAGCCAAGAAAGATACTTCAATTGTACTGTAGATGATATTGCAATATTTTACTCTGTCTATTCTATTTTATTCAACTTTACTCTTTTTTTTACTTATTATTAGGCCTATAGGTTTTAAACGGTCAGGTTTTGAACTGGGTGGGGGACCCAGGCCTGGAACGTGAGAGGGAGCTTTGCCCTGAGAGGGAGGTTTGAAGGGTCAAAGTGGGTATCAAACAGGAAGGAAGACTGTCAGGTTTTGAACTGTGTGGGTATCAAACAGGAAGGAAGACTGTCAGGTTTTGAACTGTGTGGGTATCAAACAGGAAGGAAGACTGTCAGGTTTTGAACTGTGTGGGTATCAAACAGGAAGGAAGACTGTCAGGTTTTGAACTGTGTGGGTATCAAACAGGAAGGAAGACTGTCAGGTTTTGAACTGTGTGGGTATCAAACAGGAAGGAAGACTGTCAGGTTTTGAACTGTGTGGGTATCAAACAGGAAGGAAGACTGTCAGGTTTTGAACTGTGTGGGTATCAAACAGGAAGGAAGACTGTCAGGTTTTGAACTGTGTGGGTATCAAACAGGAAGGAAGACTGTCAGGTTTTGAACTGTGTGGGTATCAAACAGGAAGGAAGACTGTCAGGTTTTGAACTGTGTGGGTATCAAACAGGAAGGAAGACTGTCAGGTTTTGAACTGTGTGGGTATCAAACAGGAAGAAAGACTGTCAGGTTTTGAACTGTGTGGGTATCAAACAGGAAGGAAGACTGTCAGGTTTTGAACTGTGTGGGTATCAAACAGGAAGGAAGACTGTCAGGTTTTGAACTGTGTGGGTATCAAACAGGAAGGAAGACTGTCAGGTTTTGAACTGTGTGGGTATCAAACAGGAAGGAAGACTGTCAGGTTTTGAACTGTGTGGGTATCAAACAGGAAGGAAGACTGTCAGGTTTTGAACTGTGTGGGTATCAAACAGGAAGGAAGACTGTCAGGTTTTGAACTGTGTGGGTATCAAACAGGAAGGAAGACTGTCAGGTTTTGAACTGTGTGGGTATCAAACAGGAAGAAAGACTGTCAGGTTTTAAGCTGTTTTGGTTTCAAACAGGAGGAAAGACTGTCGGGTTATAAGTCGTGTAGCTCCGCTCTGCGTCATACTGGAATCCACTTCCATATCAGTACTAGCACTGAATAAATGTTCACATGCACCTTTACACACCCATCCGCCTGGCCACACCCCCATCCGCTCGTCTACATAAGCAGGGGTGTGGCCATACTAACAGCTCCTTCCTTGTTTTCACCACGGCGAGTGTCTGTATACACCACTTTGAGATTAGTGAAATGTTGAAGAGGATCTACGATGAAGGAGCTGCGTTGACATTATATCTTTATTTTCTCTCTCACTATTTTCGAGGAAGTACAGCGATAATGTCTTCGCCACCGGGGTGTCTAGAAGATGATGATCATTCTGACCTCCACCGGCATTTTCGTATTAGGGGCTCGCGTCAATGGCCTAATCCCCACCGGAATTCCTCCAGCTCTGCAGTTGGACAGGTATTACCTCCGCTCTGCAGTTGGACTTTGCTTGAGAGGCGCTCGGCTGTTGTGAGGGCTAGCTGCCTCTCCGGGTGGGTGATGGTTTTGATATGCGAGCGCCAGTTGTGTTGCTATGGGGGAATGGCTACACGACTTACGAAAGCCAGCTCCAGGCTGGTACCCTATTTTGCTGCCTCTTAGCGGCATGGAGAGGTTTCTGGTTTGACGCCCACGTTACATGAGCTCCTCATCGGGAGCTCTATTGCCTGGGACCGTATCCGAATCTGCGGTTCAATCCCCCGGATCTCTGGACAAACGGATACTCTCTGTCACTGTGCGAGGCCCCACCTTTCAAGATGAAAGTTACCCGGCGCGAGGGAGGTGGGTTTGGTGTTTCATTATAGGAATATCTCCACGCTCAAGTCGGCTGCAGCCCGTGAGGGAATTGTGCCGGCACCTCTGTTTCTGATAATCACCGTTCTGAAGACTGTGTTGACTTCTTTTCCTCTTCTCTCTTCGGATGAGGAGAGGGACAGACAGCGGCTGTCTGAAGTGTTGGCCTATATTGTGTTCTCACGTTGTGCAGTTTCGGTGGTAGCTGCTTAGCTTGCGTTCTAGCTGGGTTGAGCTACCTGTTAGCCAGTTAGCTGTTAGCTACGACGCTAGCTCTGTATGCTTGCTTGGCTGGGAACGTTAGCCTGATGCTACCAGTTAGCCTGGAGTTAGCTGTTAGCTTGTGCTACACCGTTGAACATTAGCCGTGAGAATAGCAGGCCATAGCACACTTTTGACAGAAGATGTAGTCGGCCCTGCACCATGATCGGCTGTTGGAGGGGGGCGTTTCGCCGGAGCCTTGCCCCGGCCTTAGCTTCTTTTGCCCCACCAGCGAGGGCCTTCGTCAACATGGAAACCAGCCTGTTGCGGTCCTCTCAGCCTGCGTTCATTGGTGCAGGTAAGGGTCCATTGGACACTTCCCCCCTCTTCCTTCCTTCCCCTTTCCGAATGTTTTGTAATAACGATGTTTTTTCCAAAACGTACGTTGCTTCACTACATTTGGGGATGCGACATGTGTTGTTTGTGAATTGTCTTGATCGCTGGTATAGCTTTCTCTCTACCTAGAAAACGGCATTGTTTTTTACGTGAGTAAAAATGAACTGGTTTTGTTGTATGATAAGAGGTTGTGTGTTCATGTAACGTTAGGCAACGTAGCTGAGCTCACAACTGGCTGGGTTAATAACCCTGCAAAGCTATGCATAGTGGCATGTGATTGAGGGGCGAGTCCCTCTCTCAGCTTGTGATGACAATAAACAGGTGGCGAGTTTCACATATTAACAGGGCTGTACCTGTTCAAACGAGTCGTATCAGGGGTAAGGTGGTGAGGGGTGGGTTTTTTCCCCCGGTTTTCCCCTGGCCCCCCCCCCCCCCCCCTCAAACATGATTTTGTTTACAATATATTGTTTCACTATGTTTGTGGGGATACAGTGTAACCCCTCAGCTTCTGCTGGGGTTGTGCTCCTGCTTAGAGAGGCAATTCTTTTCTGAAGATTGTTTGGTCGCTGTCATGTGGACTTAGCAAGGCCTGTGGCCAGTACTTAATCGAGGACTTGTGTCTTCTCTCGTTATGAAAAACGGTGTTCCTCTTACGGTAGTGAGAGTGTACTTTTGCCTTAAAGGCAGTGTACTTTTGCCTTAAAGGGGCCCTCTCTTGGTCTGTGTTTTTCTTCCTTTAGGAAAAGGTGTAAAAATTCAGGTGGCAGGTTCGCACATGAGTCTATGTGAAGCTGTTAACGCTTCATGTAGCACGCTATGACTGGTGTCATGGCTCTCCTTTGTCATTGCATCGTATCAGGGGTGAGGGGTCATGAGGGGGTGAACTGATAAAACCTCCCTCCCCTTTTTCTGATTGGTCAGGGGGTTGGGCCTCCTGTCCTTCGGGCTTCCTGTCACGTTGCTGGATCAGCGCGTCACAGGGTAGGGAGGGGGGGGGGAGTTTCCTGGTCCCACGCCATATTGGGCGGTGGGCCACGGAATTCCCTCGCCATACAGTACGTCACTGGGCACGTTTCTATTGGTTGTGAGACTTTCGTGAGTTATTTTCAGGCTCCATGTTGTGGACCTCTGTTATTGTCAAGGTGAGTAGAACTTAAAAAGAAGTTCTGCTCTGTTGTATGTGTATTGAGCTTGGTAGGTGATGCAATGCAGTAGAGACGATTTGTTCTTCTGCTCTGCTCCCTTCTAGTAGTGTGTATATTGGGTCAGAGCCTCCTCCTCAGGGAGTTTCAGAGCCTCCTCCTCAGGGAGTTTCAGAGCCTCCTCTGTGATTTCAGAGCCTCCCTCTCAGTGAGGGAGCCTCCTCAGAGTTTCAGAGCCTCCTCCTCAGAGAGTCCTAGTCCAATTGTTACATAGCTCAATGTTGCATATGTCTTTTCAATGTATTGCTCACGTGGGAAGTCTCTCTGGGGGTTCCCCGTCCCCTCTTTTGTGGAGCAGGTTGACGGGGTGTTGTTTAGGGAGTTCCCTGACTCCTCGCCTGTAATGGTCGGTTGAGTCATGGGATTCCCCCCGCCATAGGGTACGTCACTCCCTGTCCCCTCTTTTATGGAGCAGGTTGACGGGGTGTTGTTTTCCCTCAGCCGCGTCGTATGGGACCCATGTCCGTATTTTTTTTTTCTGTGAAAAAAACTGCTTCTTGTCGTTCTCCCAGGCGGCTTGGAGGAACGGTATCTGGGTTCTTGTTAGAATGTCCATTGATATGTTTTGGGTCTCGACGTCTACATAGTGCTGGCCCTGGGTGCTTCTGATAGGAACCATGCATGGGCTTGCGCGCCTTGGTTGCTCATCATTGAAACAGCGTTTTTATGGGGTAACTGGGATGGAGTTTGTCTCTTCCGAGCGCCAGTGTACTAGGCTTGTCTCGACGAATTCTCGTTCATCTCTGGGGGATGTTAACAGAATAGATCAAAGCATTGGTAGAGGGGTCTCACGCCCTTGGGGTGGGCCACCGGGCGCGGTGCTTTGTGTTCTGACCGTCTGGGTGGCGCCCTCTATAATGTTTTGGATCAACACGCGTACCTACCCCCCTCCTGGGACTGGGGATGGCGGCGTGATTAGGGCACAGGACTGGTTCTGGTTGCACCGGACCAGGTCAGTTAACCCGTTGTCCGCCGGGGCACAAATCTGCTATTCTGGTACCCTCCAACGGCCCGGGCGTTGCAGGGTTTGACGTTATGTAATTGTTAGACTAGAAGACTAGATGTCTTTATTTGTCATGCAGTTTAACACACACACGCGAGATGGGCGACCCACAGGAACACACACACACATGCACTGAGACGCAGATGAAATGTCTCTCTGCACTTTTCCCATCCCTTCCCCCCATGGCAGCCGGGAGCAGATAGGGCGTCAACATGAGCTGCGCCCCCGGGGACCAATCCAAGTGCTCCTGTCCGTCTTCGTCAAGGACGCCACAGCGTTAGCGATCTGTTGTGCATGTTTTTCCATTGGGTTTATCTTATCGGGGGGGAAACCCTTGCGAGCATGGGGAGAACATGCAAACTCCACACAGAAAGGCCTGGGAGATACCCCACCTGAGTACCTGGCATCATGGAAACCTGGTCCCCAGGCGGGAATCGAACCCTGGACCTTCTTGCTGTGAGTGTTAACCACTACACCACCGTGCCGCTTGGAGATGGAGATGTTCATGGTTATGTTCAGAGATGTTTGTGGTTATGTTACTACGTGTTATCCCCCTTATGTGAGAATGCTATTCATCGACTACAGCTCAGCATTCAATACCATAGTCCCCTCCAAACTCATAGCCAAGCTCAGGGACCTGGGCTTGAACTATGACCTCTGCCAGTGAGTCTTGGACTTCCTGACGGGCAGACCCCAGGTGGTGAGAGCAGGCAACTGCACCTCCTCATCCATCACCCTCAACATAGGGGCCCCACAGGGCTGTGTTCTGAGTCCCCTCCTCTACTCCCTGTACACACATGACTGTGTGGCTCAGCGGAGCAACAACACAATCATCAAATTTGCTGATGACACAGTAGTGGTGGGCCTGATCTCTGCAAACGACGAGAGGGCCTACCTGGAAGAGGTCAAGGTCCTGGCGGGATGGTGCCAAGAGAACAGACTCTCCCTGAACGTCAGAAAAACAAAGGAGATGATTGTGGACTTTAGGAGGTCGGGGGTCAAGGACTACAGCCCCCTCAGCATCGACAGGGCACCGGTTGAGAGAGTGAACAGCTTTAAGTACCTCGGAGCCCACATATCCGAGGACTTGACATGGACCACACACATTGACAGTGTTGTGAAGAAGGCACGACAACGCCTCTACTTCCTCAGGCGCCTAAGGAAGTTCCAAGTCAGTCAGAAGATCCTTAAGAACTTCTACTCATGTACAATAGAGAGCATCCTGACTGGCAACATCACCTCCTGGTTTGGGAATAGCACTGCACAAGATCGAAGCAGACTACAAAGAGTGACACGTTCAGCGGAACGCACAATTGGAGGGGGGCTTCCCACCCTCCAGAACATTTACAACAAGCGGTGCAGGGGCAAGGCTAAGAGAATCATCAAGGACTCCAGCCACCCGAACAACTGCCTCTTTGAACTGCTGCGGTCAGGCAAGCGATACTGGAGTCTCAAGGCGAGCACAGAAAGACTCAGAAGAAGCTTCTATCCCCAGGCCATCAGGCTGCTCAACAAACAATAAACACTATGCAACAACCATCAAATGCACACAGCACACACATCCACACGCACACACTCACTTTAAACAAACAACACACTGCAGCACCCACTCTCCACACTTTAGATCACCTAAACACACTTTATATTTATTGATAAAGGGTTTGCACTACAACTCGTACACCTTACTGTAAATTGTACCTAAATTGTACCTCATCCCATTTCTGCTTTGCACTATATAGTATTGTATATTAGTACATTGCATAGTATATTGTATATTGTATGGTAACTCAGTTACTTCTAGTCTGCATCGAACATTGTACATATGTCTATACTGAACACTGTGACCTCTATTTTTACTTCTTTTTACATGCTACTTTATTTTATTTCATACTTATCTTGTCTAGCACAGTCTCTGGAGCGTAACAGTAAGAAGCATTTTGTATAAAAGTATTCTGTACTTCTGTATGACAACTATTAAAGAAACTTGAAACTTGAACTGTTGCTTGGTCCATGTTGTGTTGTACCTTGCGCCATGCTGAAGGAGCCTGGTCCTTCTCCATTCTTTTTCACCCCTCTCTTCTCCTGCTTGGCGGGGCTGGGAGGGGGCTGTTGAGGTGGTTCTTGTAGAACTAATAATAATAATAATAATGGATTAGATTTGTACCGCGCTCCACATTCGCGAGAATCTCAGAGCGCTTACAGGAGACAAATACAAAAGTTAAATGAATAAAACAATTTAAAATGAATAAAAACAATTAAAAAGACTAACAACTCCTCTGGCATCCCTGTGTACGTTCGAATTTATTTTCGTCTACCTGTTGGCCTGGGTTAACCCCTTCTTGAAAACTGAAACACTTGTACTGCTGTATAGCCAGTGTATACCCGCAGTTGTGTTTTGGAGTTTTTTCTTGGGGGGTTATAGGAACAACCGCCTCATGTAGGTGAGGCCCTGATGGTGAACAGGATAGCAGCATCCCTCAGGGAGAGAGAGAGACCATTCCATGGAGTAGCTGAAGCAGTCCACTGTAAAATGCCTTGCGCATAATCTGGAGTTGTACCAGATAACACTTTCCTCCAAGTTAATACATTTTAGCCAGCGGGCCGTAGCCAAGGTACTTTCGGGGCATATATTGTTAAATATGTGCACAATATAACCAGGGAAGGCATTTTTTATTTAATCTCAACCTTATTGTCAAGGGCACCTCTCACCCCAATCACTGAGGGGAGGCACTAGAAGAAGAAGTCTTTATTTGTCATGCAGACACACAGGAAGACACACACACGCATGCATTGAGTCGCCGATGAAATGTCTCTCTGCACTTGATACCCCCCCCAAGGGCAGCCGGGAGCAGACATGGGCTGTGTGGTTTGGGCTGCGCCCGGGGACCAATCCAAGTGCTCCTGTCCGTCTTCGTCAGGGACACGACAGTGTTAGCGATCTATTTTGCATGTTTTTCCATTGGGTTTATCTCTTTTTCTGGAAGGGAAACCCTTGCGAGCACGGGGAGATAACATGCAAACGCCACACAGGAAGGCCCGGGAGATACTCCACCTGGGTACCTGGCAATGCGGCAACCTGGTCCCCAAGCGGGAATCGATCCCAGGACCTTCTAGCTGTGAGGCGACAGTGTTAACCACTACACCACCGCGCTGCTCCTATACTGTAGGAATCTCCGTTCAAAGTCAAGCAGGCTTAGGAATAGCTTCTTCTCCTCAGCTGTCAGCTCTCTGAACCACAGTGACAGCCTCACCTCCATACCATATAAACACTGAACCCCATTAATTATACTCTAGGTTCTGTTGCCCATAGCCTACTGTACAAACTCTGAACTCTGTTGCCTATACTTAGTTTATACCTATTTACTGCCTTCACTGCCTACAGCTGCTTTACACTGTATTCATAACTATCTGCCTATAGTCTACCCATAACACTGTAGCCATGCACTCAGGTTAGATGCCAACCTCTTTTCGTCGTACTGTAGCCTACTTGTGCTGTATGATGAAAATACATTTGAATTTAATCAAATCTAATGTAATCTAATCTAATGTCCCTGATTAACCACTATTTACATCCTCTCACATTTCTTGAAATGTTATCATATGTACATTAAAACCAATTTATAGATTTGTTCAAAATAGCCATATAATGTCTACAAAGTCAGACTCCCATCCATTGTCTATGGAGCAGCTCCAAACGTTATACTTAGTGACATCACACATTGGAGAGGAGCTCATGTTCACAAATATTGGTTGAACTTCCCCGGCTCATGGAATTGTCAGATCAAGAGCAATGTAGAAAGTGCAGACATAAAATTGTGACCAGGATGTCCTCAGAATTCATCAGTTCATCAAGAGGAGGAGGAAGAAGAGGAAAAAACTGCAACTAAGATATCATTTTATTTGTGGTTCATCATTGTGTAAAGATTCCTGATATTTTATGCTTTTGATGTCATGCTACCTAGCATCTGATTCTGACAATGCAGTGCTTGTTTGAACTTGTATTAGAAAAGTAAGGTAGTTTGCCCTTATAGATTGGCTCACAATGATGGTACAGACGTTTTATAGGAAAGGAACATGACGTAGCATCAAAAATCAACCAATAAGCGTCTACAAAAATGAATACATTATAGATAACAGGTTTCTGTGTCTCCTCCGTCTCTCCCTCACCAGGGTGAGTCACATCCGGTGGGAGACCTTCACTCTCTGGGGTCAGAGGTCGACTCGGCTCGGACGGACTCGGCCGGCTCACTGGTTGCCGTTATATCAGTCATCTGGTAAAATGTTATTGTGAGGGGAAACAAATTAGATCATGGTTCTGGTTCCTCAGCTTCAGCGCAGTTCAGTGGTGTGGTTGTGAAAGGTTAACCTTCTGTATTGTCGCAGTGAAAGGGTTAACCATTTGGTAGTGTGGTAGTGAAAGGGTTAAACTTTCAACCATTCTGTCTCTCTATCCATTGTCTTCCCGTTTCTATTTTCCCTTGTGTCTGCCACAACCTCAGTCTGAGCACATGTACAAAAATATGAATTGTTAATCATCGGACCCCATTTAAAACATCATTACTTGATCCACCTTTTCTGGAGATGTCTGTTTCTCTCGAGGCCCCTCTGTTTGGTTCAGTTTAACCCTTTCACTGCCGCACTACCAAACGGTTAACCCTTTCACTGCGATAATACACAGGTTAACCCTTTCACTGCCGCACAACCGCAGGTTAACCCTTTCACTGCCACACTACAGAAGGTTAACCCTTTACTATCACACTACCGACGGTAGTGTGATAGTAAAGGGTTAACCTTCTGTAGCGTGGCAGTGAAAAGGGTTAAAATCGTCAGCCTCTTGCTTAGAAGGGGAGTGCTTGTGTGGGAGCTGCTGATTCAGGTTCAGTCGTTTCTGGTTCATCAGCTGCCTGCTGACCAGTTTGTGAGACAGAGTGGATTATGAGATAAAACCCACTTAAGCCTCACATCCAGGGGATGACTCACTCTCTGCACCCTGCCTCCATAACTGTAGTTACTGTGAGGTTTTGCCCGCTGCTCACCACCTTTTCTCTGTTTCTTTAAAGCCTACTGTTAGAAATTCCCTTCTCACTCACTCTCTCTAGCCCCCACCCTCTCGTTCTTTACTCTCGTTTACTCTCAGTGGCCACACCTGGACTATTATCAATTACCTCTCGCACCTGTGGTGGCAGGCTATTAGTTCCCCGGTGGGCTTTAAATACCAGGGCGCTTCCCCTCGTTTCGGCGTGGGGTCGTGTTGTATACTTGCCGAGTCATATTCCCTAAACATCTAGACTCTTTCGGGAGATCCTCTGTCTGCCTATGCTGTTTTATCTCCGGCGTGAGACGAGGTGCAAGCTTTGGCCACCTGTCGCCGTTTGCCTGGAGGGAGACATTGTACTGCGCTCTCTAATCCTCTACGGGAGGTATTCCAGTGTTCCACTCCAGACCAGCGCGCCAGATGCGCTCAAGCCTTCGTCTGCTGTCGCCGTAGCCTGTGGAGGAGACTGTTCTGCGCTCCCTGTAACTTCCACGGGAGGCACCCCAGCGTTCCACTGCAGACCCCAGCGCAGCTGTTCGTCCTGACGCACATCCAGACCAGCGCGCCAGATGCGCTCAAGCCTTCGTCTGCTGTCGCCGTAGCCTGTGGAGGAGACTGTTCTGCGCTCCCTGTAACTTCCACGGGAGGCACCCCAGCGTTCCACTGCAGACCCCAGCGCAGCTGTTCGTCCTGACGCACATCTAGACCAACGTGCATCTTCCGGACCCTCGGGCTTGGCACGCTCTCCAGTCACCAGCGCGCAACGCGCATCTGCAAGGGCTTGGCACGCTCTCCAGTCACCAGCGCGCAACGCGCATCTTCAAGGGCTTGGCACGCTCTCCAGTCTCCAGCGCGCAACGCGCATCTTCAAGGGCTTGGCACGCTCTCCAGTCTCCAGCGCGCAACGCGCATCTTCAAGGGCTTGGCACGCTCTCCAGTCTCCAGCGCGCAACGCGCATCTTCCAGGGATCCTCGTGCTTGGCACACTCCTCCTCGCAGACGCACCCCGAGGCGTCTCTCGGTTACGACGCGCACACCAAGGTGTGGCGCGCACTCTGTTCCTCGGCTCCGACAGCGGCTACCCGGTGGACGACACCCTCGCCACCGCCACTGTTCCGACGCGCACACCAAGGTGTGGCGTGCACTCTGTTCCTCGGCTCCGACAGCGGCTACCCGGTGGACGACACCCTCGCCACCGCCACTGTTCCGACGCGCACACCAAGGTGTGGCGCGCACTCTGTTCCTCGGCTCCGACAGCGGCTACCCGGTGGACGACACCCTCGCCACCGCCACTGTTCCGACGCGCACACCAAGGTGTGGCGCGCACTCTGTTCCTCGGCTCCGACAGCGGCTACCCGGTGGACGACACCCTCGCCACCGCCACTGTTCCAGCACTCTGTCCCTCGGCTCGGACAGCCAGCCACCCGGTGGCGATGCCCTCGCCCCGCTGCTGTCCCTGTACCTTTACGCATACGCCTGGGTGAGTTTTGATTGTGATGTCACTCACTCAGCGTAGTGCCCTTGCCCCCGTTCCCGCTGCTGTCCCTGTACCTTTACGCATACGCCTGGGTGAGTTTTGATTGTGATGTCACTCACTCAGCGTAGTGCCCTTGCCCCCGTTCCCGCTGCTGTCCCTGTACCTTTACGCATACGCCTGGGTGAGTTTGATTGTGATGTCACTCACTCAGCGTAATGCCTCTTGCCCCCGTTCCCGCTGCTGTCCCTGTACCTTTACGCATACGCCTGGGTGAGTTTTGATTGTGATGTCACTCACTCAGCGTAATGCCTCTTGCCCCCGTTCCCGCTGCTGTCCCTGTACCTTTACGCATACGCCTGGGTGAGTTTTGATTGTGATGTCACTCACTCAGCGTAATGCCCCTTGCCCTCGTCCCGCTGCTGTTCCTGCACCATTACGCATACGCCTGGGTGAGTTTTGATTGTGATGTCACTCACCCAGCGTATTGCCTCCTTTTGTTCTCACTTAGTTATTAGTTTGGACATTTCATCTCCCACTCTGTTTTGTTCTCTCGTGGATATTATTTTGGACATTTCATCTCCCACTGTGTGTTTGTTCACACGAAGATAGTATTTACTTTGTTACTTTGTTATTTGGACTGTTCTGCATCTGCTCTGTTTGTTCCCTTTGAATATTAACCCTCTCCTCTGTTCTGCAGAGCGGCCCAGATGTTTTCCCACCAGTCCCCAGTTCCTCCCTGTCCCCAGCCCGCCTCCGCGGTTCTCTGTCCCCAGTTCCTCCCTGTTCCCCAGCCCGCCTCCGCGGGCCTCAGTCCCCTCTGTCCCAAGTTCTCCCCTTCTAGTTCCACCTAGTCCCTAGTCCTCTATCCCTAGTTCTCCTAGTCCCTAGTCCTCTTTCCCTAGTTCTCCTAGTCTCTAGTTCCTCTGTTCCCTAGGCGTTCCCTTAACCTTCCCTTAGGCGTTCCCTTACCTTCCCATAGTGTTCCCTTTTCCTGCCCGCCTCTTAAAGGCACTTTACCTTCCCCTCTTGTGTTATTCCAGTGTTTTGTGTTTTCTCCCTTAAAGGGACAGTGCCCTTTTTCCCTGTTCTAAATAAATATCTGTTTCTTGGCAAACCATCATACCTGTCTTGTGTTGTGCGATTGGGGTCGGTTACAAACCATAACAGTACGACCCCACCAAATCGACGACCCCAGCCAGCACAGACGGTGTATGTTGAGTTTGCCTTTTTTTTTTCTTGTTCCCTCTAGCTCCCCTGTTAGCCCTGTTAGCTTCCCTGTTTGCCCAGTTTAGCTTCCCTGTTAGTCCTGTTTAGCTCCCTTGTTAGCCTGTTACTCCCCTGTTTAGCTTGTTAGTCTCCCCGGTTAGCTCCCCTGTTTGCTTCCCGTTTTGCCCTGTTTGACCCCCCTGTAGCTAGCCATGCCCTGGCAGCTAACCCAGTCCCTCAGCAGAGCCCCTGTCTGCTAGCTTAGCCCCGGCTGCTAGCACAGCCTCTATGTTTATGCAGCCCTTGCTGCTGGCATAGGCCCTGTAGCTAGCCATGCCCTGGCGGCTAACCCAGTTTCCCTCTGCATGGCCCCGGTCTGCTAGCTTGGCCCCGGCTGTTAGCACAGCCTCTATGTTAATGCAGCCTTGCAGCTGGCATAGGCCCTGTAGCTAGCCAGGCCCAAGCAGCTAACCCGGTCCCTCTGCATGGCCTCCACTTTTTTGTGTAGTTTATCCCACTGCTAGGACTGCCCTTTCAGCTAGCAAGGTCAGTTTTTCTCACACAGCTAGGACTGTCCTTCCAGCTAGCTTGTGCTCTCATGCTGGTCCAGCCCTGTCTGCCAGCCTAGCTCCGGCAGCTAGCGCAGCCTCTATGTTGATGTAGCAGTACAGCTAGCATAGGCCCTGTAGCTATCAGTGCCCTGGCAGCTACCCTTTCCCTCTGCTAGCCTGGCTCCGGCAGCTTGCGCAGCCTCTATGTTGATGTAGCAGTACAGCTAGCATAGGCCCTGTAGCTATCAGTGCCCTGGCAGCTAACCTTCCCTCTGCTAGCCCTTTCCCGGTGCTTCCATGGTTACCCCTTAGCTACCCTGCTTGCCCCTCAGTTCCTCTAGACCAGTTGCTCTAGACCAGTTCTCTAGACCCAGTTCCTCTAGACCAGTTCCTCTAGACCAGTTCTCTAGACCAGTTCTCTAAACCAGTTCTCTAGACCAGTTCTCTTGCCCAGTTCGCTAGACTAGTTCTCTAGACCCAGTTCCTCTAGACCAGTTGCCCCTCTGCTACCCTAGTTACCCCTCGGCGACCCTGTTTCTTTTGCTAGCCCCACTCTTGTGGTGGCTTCCCCTGCTGGCTTGGCCAGTACCTCTTGTTTTGCCCCCTGCCACTCTGTCTGTATTTGTTTTGGGTCGCCGGGTGGCTCCCGTTGAGGGGGGGGTACTGTGAGGTTTTGCCCGCTGCTCACCACCTTTTCTCTGTTTCTTTAAAGCCTACTGTTAGAAATTCCCTTCTCACTCACTCTCTCTAGCCCCCACCCTCTCGTTCTTTACTCTCGTTTACTCTCAGTGGCCACACCTGGACTATTATCAATTACCTCTCGCACCTGTGGTGGCAGGCTATTAGTTCCCCGGTGGGCTTTAAATACCAGGGCGCTTCCCCTCGTTTCGGCGTGGGGTCGTGTTGTATACTTGCCGAGTCATATTCCCTAAACATCTAGACTCTTTCGGGAGATCCTCTGTCTGCCTATGCTGTTTTATCTCCGGCGTGAGACGAGGTGCAAGCTTTGGCCACCTGTCGCCGTTTGCCTGGAGGGAGACATTGTACTGCGCTCTCTAATCCTCTACGGGAGGTATTCCAGTGTTCCACTCCAGACCAGCGCGCCAGATGCGCTCAAGCCTTCGTCTGCTGTCGCCGTAGCCTGTGGAGGAGACTGTTCTGCGCTCCCTGTAACTTCCATGGGAGGCACCCCAGCGTTCCACTGCAGACCCCAGCGCAGCTGTTCGTCCTGACGCACATCCAGACCAGCGCGCCAGATGCGCTCAAGCCTTCGTCTGCTGTCGCCGTAGCCTGTGGAGGAGACTGTTCTGCGCTCCCTGTAACTTCCACGGGAGGCACCCCAGCGTTCCACTGCAGACCCCAGCGCAGCTGTTCGTCCTGACGCACATCTAGACCAACGCGCATCTTCCGGACCCTCGGGCTTGGCACGCTCTCCAGTCACCAGCGCGCAACGCGCATCTGCAAGGGCTTGGCACGCTCTCCAGTCACCAGCGCGCAACGCGCATCTTCAAGGGCTTGGCACGCTCTCCAGTCTCCAGCGCGCAACGCGCATCTTCAAGGGCTTGGCACGCTCTCCAGTCTCCAGCGCGCAACGCGCATCTTCAAGGGCTTGGCACGCTCTCCAGTCTCCAGCGCGCAACGCGCATCTTCCAGGGATCCTCGTGCTTGGCACACTCCTCCTCGCAGACGCACCCCGAGGCGTCTCTCGGTTCCGACGCGCACACCAAGGTGTGGCGCGCACTCTGTTCCTCGGCTCCGACAGCGGCTACCCGGTGGACGACACCCTCGCCACCGCCACTGTTCCGACGCGCACACCAAGGTGTGGCGCGCACTCTGTTCCTCGGCTCCGACAGCGGCTACCCGGTGGACGACACCCTCGCCACCGCCACTGTTCCGACGCGCACACCAAGGTGTGGCGCGCACTCTGTTCCTCGGCTCCGACAGCGGCTACCCGGTGGACGACACCCTCGCCACCGCCACTGTTCCGACGCGCACACCAAGGTGTGGCGCGCACTCTGTTTCTCGGCTCCGACAGCGGCTACCCGGTGGACGACACCCTCGCCACCGCCACTGTTCCAGCACTCTGTCCCTCGGCTCGGACAGCCAGCCACCCGGTGGCGATGCCCTCGCCCCGCTGCTGTCCCTGTACCTTTACGCATACGCCTGGGTGAGTTTTGATTGTGATGTCACTCACTCAGCGTAGTGCCCTTGCCCCCGTTCCCGCTGCTGTCCCTGTACCTTTACGCATACGCCTGGGTGAGTTTTGATTGTGATGTCACTCACTCAGCGTAGTGCCCTTGCCCCCGTTCCCGCTGCTGTCCCTGTACCTTTACGCATACGCCTGGGTGAGTTTGATTGTGATGTCACTCACTCAGCGTAATGCCTCTTGCCCCCGTTCCCGCTGCTGTCCCTGTACCTTTACGCATACGCCTGGGTGAGTTTTGATTGTGATGTCACTCACTCAGCGTAATGCCTCTTGCCCCCGTTCCCGCTGCTGTCCCTGTACCTTTACGCATACGCCTGGGTGAGTTTTGATTGTGATGTCACTCACTCAGCGTAATGCCCCTTGCCCTCGTCCCGCTGCTGTTCCTGCACCATTACGCATACGCCTGGGTGAGTTTTGATTGTGATGTCACTCACCCAGCGTATTGCCTCCTTTTGTTCTCACTTAGTTATTAGTTTGGACATTTCATCTCCCACTCTGTTTTGTTCTCTCGTGGATATTATTTTGGACATTTCATCTCCCACTGTGTGTTTGTTCACACGAAGATAGTATTTACTTTGTTACTTTGTTATTTGGACTGTTCTGCATCTGCTCTGTTTGTTCCCTTTGAATATTAACCCTCTCCTCTGTTCTGCAGAGCGGCCCAGATGTTTTCCCACCAGTCCCCAGTTCCTCCCTGTCCCCAGCCCGCCTCCACGGTTCTCTGTCCCCAGTTCCTCCCTGTTCCCCAGCCCGCCTCCGCGGGCCTCAGTCCCCTCTGTCCCAAGTTCTCCCCTTCTAGTTCCACCTAGTCCCTAGTCCTCTATCCCTAGTTCTCCTAGTCCCTAGTCCTCTTTCCCTAGTTCTCCTAGTCTCTAGTTCCTCTGTTCCCTAGGCGTTCCCTTAACCTTCCCTTAGGCGTTCCCTTACCTTCCCATAGTGTTCCCTTTTCCTGCCCGCCTCTTAAAGGCACTTTACCTTCCCCTCTTGTGTTATTCCAGTGTTTTGTGTTTTCTCCCTTAAAGGGACAGTGCCCTTTTTCCCTGTTCTAAATAAATATCTGTTTCTTGGCAAACCATCATACCTGTCTTGTGTTGTGCGATTGGGGTCGGTTACAAACCATAACAGTTACCGGTTCATATGTTGGGATTATGATTATGTTTGTTATACCATTCAAGTAAATACAAAAACTACATGATGGCTACAAGTGATCTAAAACAGGCTTTAAGTGGATATAGTAGTTGTGTATGATACCATTGGTCACAGATAACAGCTCGTTAATTATGTTATGTTATGTTATGTTAAGCATATTGATTTGTTATATTGTTTACACTGCTTTTTACTACCTGTACCTCCCCTCCCCCATGCTGCTATGATGCCTGAATTTCCCCAAGGGGATCAATAAAGGAATATCATATCTTATCTTACAATCAAGATACTATCATGGGTAAGCGGAAGTGCTGCCCTGCTGATGATTTCAGTGCAAACGGAGCGTTCTCCATCTCAGGTCTGTCAGACGTTTGACTACCACCTGCTGAGTTGACGTTGTAACGTAACCTGAGATGGTATTTTGTTTTTCGTATCACAATATATTTGAATTTCGATCTATTGTGCCGCCCCTACCTACCTTATCACCATCTTGGTCACCAGTGGGCTCTTTTTCTTCTGATTGATCAACGGTTGACTCCCCTTCAGTTCCGCCCACAGGCCTTTCTCCAGGCTCCTGGTTGGCCCGTGTGCTGAGGACCTCAGAGGGGCCAGGGCCAGTGTCCACCGGTTCCCCCCCAGTGGATTCTGGACTGGTTACATCACCTGTTCCCTTCACCTAGCAGACACACCACCTCTTTAATAAACCCATTCAGAATCGCCCCGACACCAGACAGGTCAAAGCCATGAGACCAGTGGCGGCTCTACCACTAGGGGCGCTAGGGCGCCGACCCACCTGCTGGCCAGCTGCTGTTAAATCAGAGAACAAGACAATAAAACTTTTTCGTTTTTGTGTTTTATAGCCCTATAAATAATATAAACATGTTTAAAATTAATAATATTTACTCATTTTAAGTATGTTTGTATTTCCAATGCACAATATAACGTTATTATCTAAATTAAAAAAACATAGTTTTCATGGGCAGGAAGTGACGTTTTTTTTTATTTTTTCGTATTTCTCGCCCGGGCAAGAAGCGATAGCGCTCTGCGTGCGCGTCACAGTTTGATCGCTGTCTCCGTCACAGCCAATCAGTGCATACGGCGTTGTGCGTTGAAATATGACTATTATGTTGGAATCCGAGCGCGATTTGAAGCGGTCTAGCCAGCAGCGTGTGAACTTCCGTGAAGAATTTCCATAGCCGCATTTCGCGGAGACGCTCTCTGATTGGCCGACGCGATGCCAGTTTTTTTCCATTGCCGCATTTCTCGGGTTGGTTAGAGAGAGAATGCAACTCAGTCGACTCGTCAACAACAACAGCAACTGTTACTACACTGAGCTTAGGCACTCTTTCAAAGTTGGTTAAGGTTAGAGTTTGTCTTAGAGCATGGCGATAGAACGCCAGGTAGTTTGCAGGCTGTTCGAGGCGGAAATGGACAAAGACACAGCTCTTGGCTAACTAACAACAAGCTATATTATGGAGGCAGTGTGGAGGGACATGTATGGACAATGGATGGACATCAACACAGGCTGGATGGACAATGCCATGGAGTGGATATACTTTATCAACAAGCCAACAACAAGGTAGATTAGCGATCTTAACTCTAGTTTAATACATGATACGTTGTCTACTGATGCCGCATAACGTTGTACTGCTAGCTGTTAGCTCCGTTAGCTTAGCTGGCCACTTAGTGCATGGAACGGAGTAACGTTAACGTTTAAACGTTATGTCGAGGTCATACAATACTACAGTCGACATAAGGTTAACGTTACCCCGTTTCCATGAAGTGTTTAAATAGCAGCAATCTTGTTGAAAATGTAACTACTAAAATGCTCTCTGATGCTGCTGATGCATAATGAATGAATGGTGAGTTGTTTAAAATGACAACATACATGTGTTAATTATTTGATTTGATTGATCCGAGAGACAGAGAGATCGTCTATGTTTGAATGAATGAATGAATGAGAACTTTATTAACAGATTGCAGAATGGGTACAATACAGTACGGCTCAATACACACAATTGTTAAGGGGATGCAGACCAGAGAAAGACGTTTGTCTTGTTTACATCAGGGTCCCAGATTTTCGATTCATATCGATAGTTTAATAGCTAGCCTTGGCTCGTTTAACAATATGCAAAATATGTGTACAGCCCTGTACTAATACTGAAGTTATTCTTGGTATATAATAGGTCTGATTGTGTAACGAATCGATTCCACGTCGCGCTGTGTGTGAGAGAGAGAAGGAGAGAGGGAGAGATCTGCCTGTGTTTGTAGACGGGCGAGTTTTGTTTCTAACTTTTCTATTTATATATTGTGTTTCAAGTTGTGAATTAGAGTCTAGACTATACTTTATTTGACTGGTTGTGTGTTGTTGTAGTAACAGCTGAGCGACTCGTTCATAAGAGCCGATTCATTGCCGTGAGCGTGAGTCGAATCGCTCACGTCTTGCCATGAGTGTTGCGTGGTACTGTACTGTACTGTACAAAATATTTGGTATAGCGCCCCTAGTGGCGAATACCCACCGGCCGCCACTGCATGAGACATGCCATGCAAAGAGTCTGCGCGGTAAGTCTAGATGGCGTCAGAGAAAGACTGCAGCCGGAAGCAAACAACTAAAAGGAGGAGGAAACACCAAGAGATGGTTTGAGGAGATATGGGGAAAGCCACCACAGACAGAAGCGCACACATACACACACACACAATCTCCTGGGCCCAGGAGTTCAAAACTTTTAATCCCTATCTGATCGGATCAGATTTGGATTGTGGGTAGTTCAAAACCAAAAAACAGGATCAGGATCACTTTGATATCCAATCAGATCAGGAAATCAAATCCAAGCTTTAATCTGGATCAAATCTTCAAAACGGGTATTTCAAACCGACAACACAGGATTGGGATCAATTTGATTTAATTTATTTATAAATATGTTTCAATATAAATAAGATGGCAAAGTTTGTTAACTGAAATAATACACAATTCTTAGCCTTCATGGCAAATCAATTTTATTTTTGGTCACATTAATGGTGGCCTATTTTGTTTTCAACCAAATGCTGATGACATACTGTAAATGTTTATGCTCATAAAAGTATCACAACAAAGATTGTCAATCACAAATGTAATTTAAATTAAAGAAAAAATATCTTCAACAAAAAAAAGCTCCTCAAAGCACGTCTGGATGATCCAGCTGCCTTTGAATTAATGTTTTTTTGTTGTTACCCTAGTGGGAGTATTTTTTTTTTATTACAATTCCATTATGATTTTATGTCCTTTATGTATTTAACAATATCATTTTATTCAATCAATCAAACCTGCGGCAGCTGAATAAATTCAACCTGCCAAAGACGATGATGAGGGCAAGATAACATAAAGATGTTATTTTAACCATCTGCAACCTTAGCAACGCTATAGACTGTGTGTGTGTGCTTGTGTGTGTGTGCGTGTGTGTGTGTGTGTGCGCGTGTGCGTGTGCATGTGTGGTGGGATTTCCACATAAATAGCAACCATAGGTTGTTCAGATAATTTCCATGAACCCAGTGTTTTAATAATGACTTGGCTACTGGTTTTCCAAGATGTCTGAGTTAGGGTTTGATTCACTTTCAATTCAGTGAATTCAGGAAATGGCATGAAACGGTCTAACGCTGCCCCCTAGTGGCAAGAATATAAACAGCAACTTACCGTCGACTCATATTTGGCATTTCCATTGTGTTTATAAAGCCAATGTGCAACATATTCGATAGGGTCCACGGGGCGCTTTTCAACCACCTCAGCAAGTGCTTCAGCGAGACATGTCCCAAGATGCTCTTGTAAATACTGCGAATCCATTTTCTGTGTAGGTTAGAAGCAGTGGAGGCTGCTGACAAAATTTGTAGGTGAAGCACAAATTATTATATTATATTATATATTAAATTATATTTTTAAAACATCCCCCACTGTGTGTCAGTGGTCAGTGGACACAGATAAAAACATATTAACATTAGGTGACAGCGCACCTGACCAGATGAAATCATATTAGGTGACAGCGCACCTGACCAGATCAAAACATATTAAGTGACAGCACACCTGATCAGATCAAAACATTTTAGGTGACAGCGCACCTGACCAGATCAAAACATATTAGGTGAAGGTGACAAGGAAGCCACAGACTCATACCCCCCCGACCAGGGGCGGATTTAGGATTGTAGGAGATCCGGGGCTTAGCCCAGATGGGCCCCCCCCCTTTTTTTTTTCTTCTTTACATTTTTTTTTTTTTTTTTTTTTTTTTGCAGGCAATGGGTGGTTTGGAGGGGCTCAGGCACGACCCCCTCCACGACAGATTTTTTTTGAATTTAATGAACCTGTACGTGCAATTTCCTGCAATATAGAGCCTTCAATCTTGACCAATAAAGCTGCTCTTTTCACTATAAAACTCAGTTAACCATAACGTAGTTATGGTTAGATTTATATATTGGGGGGGGATATATCATATTTTCCATATAATCAAAAAGTGGTGGAGCAAGATTATACCTTTGCTCCCCCAAGTTCAATAGTGGGAGAGCAGAGATGCTCCGAATGCTCTTATGGCCAGGCGTCTATGATTCACTGATACAAAGTAAAATAGTGCAGTGCAATAAAATAGTTAGTAAAATAGAATAAAATAATGCAATAGTGCATTGCAATAAAATAGTTATCATCGTATTTAATCGGGAGGCCGGTAAGGAGTGCATTACAGTAGTCGAGTTGGCTTGAGATAAAGGCATGGATCTGGTTTTCAGCGTCCTTTTGATTTATAAATGGCCGTACTTTAGCTATGTTTCTAAGGTGGAAGAATTACGTTTTTGTCAACTTGTTGATTGTGATTTAAAGCTTAGGTCTGAGTCTACCATAACACCAAGACTTAACTCACTCAAATACAGTTAGCAGCTGGATAGACCACAGATGGAAATTAGCTTCTGCTAAATCTGGTGCAAACATATTTTCATGTAACAATGATGAATTGTAAAAAAAAATATATATATATATATATATATATATATATTTTTTTTTTAAATAGATTCGGGGCTTTTCAGAATACATCCGGGGCTTGAGCCCAGGTAGCCACCCCCTAGCTCCGCCCCTGCCCCCGACACTCAACTAACCGCCTCGGACAGTCCTTCATACCAGTGGCCATCAGGCTCCACAACAGTGGGCAGCAACTGCTGCCAGACATCGACCTGGGACTTATAGGAACCCAAGGAGGACAACTTACACTACCTTAGGCATACTGCACCTTATGTGGATACTGTGATACTGTGAATAATGAATAATGTATATTTCAGTTAGTTAGATAGTAAATTATAACACTACCTTATGCATACTGCACCTTATGTGACACTGTGAAAATATATTTCAGTTAGTTAGATAGTAAATTATATTGACCTATTTGTTTACACTGCTTGTGTTGTTTTCACTACCTGTACCCCCCCCCCTTCCCCCATGCTGCTATGATGCCTGAATTTCCCCAAGGGGATCAATAAAGGAATATCTTATCTTATCTTAAAAGGAAAGATGAAATTCCCTACCTGGGTTCCATCCTATAGAGGCAAATCATTCCTGTGACAAAATGGGATCCAATGTAATAAAACTAAGTCAACCAACGAACTAGATTCCTGTACCGGATCTCCTCTCTGGTAAACAAGAATACCTTGAAGACTCTAACAGGAGCACTCATTCAAGGGTACTACGACTATGCTTGCACCTCATGGTACCAAAGCACCTCAAAGGCACTAAAAACAAGATTACAAACATCACAAAACAAACTGGTCAGACTACTGCTTGACCTTACTCCTAAAACCCACCTCACCCCTGCCCACTTTGACAACCTAGGATGGCTTAGAGTAGACGACAGAGTACAGCAACTTGCAATGGGCCTGGTCTACAAGATACACTACACCACTAAGATACCCATGTGCATGTCGGAATACTTCCCAAAGGTCAGTGAATACCTTGACCACAACACCAGAGGGAGTTCCACAAATCATGTTCAACCCAGATAAAATAATTAAAAAAAAAAAAAAAAAAAAAAAAAAAAGATTTAATAAAAAAAAATAGTCATAACTTAGAAATGAGATTGCATAGGTCTATGAATCGATATCGCGATTCTGTTTTGATTAATTGCCCAGCCCTACAGTGTGTACAGTAAGTTAGCTTGGTGATTATCATTGTGATGTAGGCTAAGCTGGCTAGCTACTGTTAGCATACAAGCTTTTACAAACACTAGCCTACTTACTTTTTCATCCACAACGTTTTTTCTGATCCAGATGCATAAGTCCACTTCTTCATGTTGCTCAGTTGCTGGATTATACTTCGGTCCTAATGTTGGCGCAAAGTTTAATTTAGCCTGACTTTACTTGTTATAGCTGTACAGCTTACTTCTACTAAACAACAACTAAACTACTTCCTTGCTCTTTCAAACAGTCAAAATGGGTCCATCTGCAGGGTTGGAGGTTAGGTTTAGCTCTGGCCAATCTCAAGTTTCTCAAGTTTCTTTATTAGTTGTCATACAGAAGTACAGAATACTTTTATACAAAATGCTTATTTCTGTTACATTTTGTATAAAAGTATTCTGTACTTCTGTATGACAACTAATAAAGAAACTTGAGAAACTTGAGATTGGCCAGAGCTAAACCTAACCTGCAGATGGACCCGTTTTGACTTTGCAATGCAGCAATCTCTGATTGGATTTGCAAGGCTGCCAATCATATTCAACCTCCATGTATTGGATGGCAAGGGCTGTCAATCATTCAAACCTCCATTCAATGGCAAGAGTTTAACTGCACAGACCGTGCTTAGACGAAGTTAATAGCCTATTTCGATTGGCTGTTATTTATTATTTATATAACATTGGGTCACACCTGTGAAGTTTTCTTCACGAATAATTACTGCAGTCATTACTGCAGTGCAGGCCTGCTCAGAGCTGTCAATTTTGGCCATTTTTTTAAAAGAAAAAATTCACTGGCATTTTTTTACAGAGGAAAACTTTTCTAATAAAAAAATATAAAATAATAATAATTAAAAAAATTTTTTTTTATATATATATATAAATAAAATAAATGTATATATATATGTAAATTAATAATAATTATGAATTATGAGTGAATTTGTGTTTCACGTGTTGTCATAGAGAAACCTCCACTGGTTAGAAGTAATATGGGGTAGTGTAACCGATGGTTTAGCTTGCGTTGTGTTCTGGTGTACTGTCAATAATCAGGCAGGACTGGATCTCAGGTTGTTTATTCACCCTGTTAAAACCCAAATACACACAGGGATTAATGTCTTGTCTTATCCTTTTTGGCCACAAGATGGCGCCTTGGTTCTTAGATTCTCTTAACAACAAGAGAGAAACTCCATTTTAATTCACATTAAAATGGCACATGGAGTAAATACAACTCAATACCAAAAATAATACAATATGGGTCACTCATCCATCTGTTAAAACAGATACAAAATAATACAATATGCCAATAATAAGATTGACTCATTACCTATTAAACAAATACATTAAAATAATAAACAAAACCACTGATAAGATTCAATCTTTACCTGTTAAAACCCAAATACACACAGGGATTAATGTCTTGTCTTATCCTTTTTGGCCACAAGATGGCGCCTTGGTTCTTAGATTCTAATGGAAAGACATGCAACAGCGTCAGGGTTGAAGCCTACTCAATGTGTTACACAGAAAAGATCGTCACTTCTAAATAACTCCACAGAAAGTGCACAAAAGTTACTCTTCGCCATAGGTAGTTAATGTATATAATCTGGTTCATTGCCCAGCAATTTATCCATACATTTACACCACAATAATGCTCTTTTAACCCAAAGATATGTCTAGAACCACAGAGCAGTCCTTACCTCTTAACAACAAGAGAGAAACTGGCGCGAGAGGGAAGCACGCTCAGAAATGAGAGACGCGAGGGGAAATACGTCACTTTGGCAGGAAGTGACGATGTTTCAAAACAAAAGACTTTTGATAATAAAATAATAATAATAAACAAAACAATGAAAAAAGGGTGTTTTGGCGAAATTCACAAGAGTGACATATTAACCTGTTACATTCACCCCCCCCCCCCCCGAATTTCCCCAAAATCACCTAGCACCAAAGCTGCACTTCAACACTAAGGACGCGCATAAGACACCGCTCAATTCTACCCCTCTGGATCAGTCAACACACTGTTAGCAGGCAAGAGAGAAACAAAGAGAAAAAAAAATAGATAGTCTACCACTGACCCAAACTGGCACAAGAGACAAAGGACCTAGTCCCCCAGTCGACTCAAAAGTCACCCCCCATAAGAGGTTCAGAGAATAAAAAGACTGGCCAAGTCTCAGAATTCCCCTAGACCAGCACGACGCCTGATATGCCACACCATTCTTGGCACTTATTAAAGAAATGATAGACACCTACTAAGAAAAAAACTAACCGGGTCTCTAGTGCTCCAGACTCTAGCTCCATCCCTCACACTCGTCTCTGAGCTATCACCCCTGTATATAGGAGATCTCTAGCACCTGAGTAATCGAGAAGAAACAGAAATCCCCCCACTAACACCCACTGGCTTCTAAAAAAAATTCTGGGTCTCTAGGCCCTGGTCTCTAGCTCCACCCCTCACTCGTCTCTGAGCTATCACCCCTGTATATAGGAGATCTCTAGCATCTGAGTAATCGATAAGAACTAGAAATCAATTACCAACACCCACTACCCTAAAAAACAAATCCTGCATCACAAATTAACCTGCATCCTCACCGTCACCTAAGTATGTCCCACCCTCTGCTAGGCTCCTAACCCTCATAGACTAAGGTAGAAAAAAACTGGAATACTCGAACTGTAGTAGCGGAAAAAAACTTGAATGAATGAAATAATTATATCACAATAATGGATTGACCAAACAGATCAATAACTTCCACTGTCCTCTAGAACAGAGACAGAAAAATGGACATTCACTGGACATCCTCTCCCTTTCAGAAAGAACACAATGTCCTCTTTTTTCCAGAAAGAACACAATGTCCTTTCAACTGTGACACAGTCACTTCGACACAACCCTCCCAGGGGAACTTTTTTTTCTTTCTTTTTCTACTGTTCCAATTGTCCTTGTCCATGTCAGCCCAATCAGTGAACTGTACTCTAAACTGTTCATCAGCCCACTGGCTTACCTGGGCGCGGTCCATGGAACCACCTGACATTTTTCTCCTTTCTTTGATTTATTCAAAATGCCCCACACGGCCAAGAGTGACCAACTCGGAACAGAGGCAATCTTCTGCTTCCCACGGCGATCGAGACGACATCGATGACAGATGAATCCGAAGGTCGACGGCACCAATGTAACCGATGGTTTAGCTTGCGTTGTGTTCTGGTGTACTGTCAATAATCAGGCAGGACTGGATCTCAGGTTGTTTATTCACCCTGTCAAAACCCAAATACACACAGGGATTAATGTCTTGTCTTATCCTTTTTGGCCACAAGATGGCGCCTTGGTTCTTAGATTCTCTTAACAACAAGAGAGAAACTCCATTTTAATTCACATTGAAATAGCACATTGAGTGAATAATACAACTCAATACCAAAAATAATACAATATGGGTCACTCATCCATCTGTTAAAACAGATACAAAATAATACAATATGGGTCACTCATCCATCTGTTAAAACAGATACAAAATAATACAATATGCCAATAATAAGATTGACTCATTACCTATTAAACAAATACATTAAAATAATAAACAAAACCACTGATAAGATTCAATCTTTACCTGTTAACCCAAATACACACAGGGATTAATGTCTTGTCTTATCCTTTTTGGCCACAAGATGGCGCCTTGGTTCTTAGATGCTAATGGAAAGACATGCAACAGCGTCAGGGTTGAAGCCTACTCAATGTGTTACACAGAAAAGATCGTCACTTCTAAATAACTCCACAGAAAGTGCACAAAAGTTACTCTTCACCATAGGTAGTTAATGTATATAATCTGGTTCATTGCCCAGCAACTTATTCATACATTTACACCACAATAATGCTCTTTTAACCCAAAGATATGTCTAGAACCACAGAGCAGTCCTTACCTCTTAACAACAAGAGAGAAACTGGCGCGAGAGGGAAGCACGCTCAGAAATGAGAGACGCGAGGGGAAATACGTCACTTCGGCAGGAAGTGACGATGTTTCAAAACAAAAGACTTTTGATAATAAAATAATAATAATAAACAAAACAATGAAAAAAGGGTGTTTTGGCGAAATTCACAAGAGGGACATATTAACCTGTTACATTGGTAGCTAACATTAGCTAACTGGGCTGGATATACGATAGCTAGTTCGCAGTCAAAGTCAAACGTTAGCAAACTAATAGTTTGGTCTACGTTTCTAATACATGCCGTCAAATATTATGTCTTTATGAATTGACCTTACCTTTGAGCAAACATAAGTGTCCTTGGTAATGGTCTTCACATTCAGTTGTGTATGTGGTCGACGACACAACATAATCCACCGCTTGCACTTCTCTAGTTTTCGCTTGGGCTTCGGAAAAGGTATGAAATATACTCCTCCATCCAGTCTTTCAGGGTACCTGGTGTCCGAATTACAGGTACCCCACGCACAGCGTTTCACCATCGGATATTAGGTAGATAATAACATAAAAGTGAACTCTTGACAGTGGTTTCGATCAAAGCCGTCTGGTTTGATACAGCCTACAAACCTAGTTGACCGAGGTTTCTGCAGCGAGGAATTTTGCTGTGATATGATTGGACAAATTCTATTTTGGGGCGTGGTTTAGCGACAGGTCTATTGCTGCCCAAAGTGCTTCACAGCAGTTAAAATAGACATACAATTAGCATAAAATAGACAGAATAGAAAACGGCAATAAAAAAGCTCTAATTTACAGCACAATAATCACAGTGTGGATGTAATGAGTCTTAAGTGGCAGAGTGCATTAACAATTTCAGTGCCGGCCATTTAACATTGAAAACCCCGTTGAGTGCCAGCATCCACTTCAATGATAGCGTTAAAAACGCATAATCTATGTTTTAAATTATGGCTATGTGTCTAATCTGCCTGTCGTTTATAAATGACTTGTTTGCAGTCAACATTGTCGAAACGGATTGTTTTTTTATCGGTTCATTTTTGTTTTATAGCATTTTGAAAAGCCCTCGTTTTCAAGGAAAATATAAAGATTCCGTGATAAAAGGCATTTACTGGAATATTCTAGAATACACAAAAACGTTGTAATTTTTTGGCCTATTTATGAATCGTTTTCAAATAAACGCTAGATTATCGATAGTATATGTGTACTTATGCACGCTATAGAGGCGGGCTGAAAAATCGATTCTCATTTCCTCATCAGCGATCACAGCCACAGAGCCACATACACACATATGGCAAACGCTTATATCTCCGTGAAAACAGGTCTGATTATCCTAAGACTGGTAATATAGATTCCTTACCTGAGATCAGATGTTATCCAAAAAGATTATTCCAATTCCTGATCGCCATTCCAAATATCGATCACGCTTATTGATTACAGTGTAAATACATAATCCACTGGTTTTCCGGGCCGACGAGCACAATCGATCCTTCAGATGCCTTGAGGGAAAAATAAAATGAGGAAACTGACCACTCCCCCTGCATCAGTCAGAACTGATGGGGTGCAGTTACACAGGGAGAGACGATAGGGGGCGGTATCTTCCCAATTGAGCTCAGAGAGACTCTGCAGCACTAACCCGAGGCTCGATTGATGAAATATGAATTCAAATCACCAATAAGAAAAAATACGGCAAACAAACGACATTTCACGTCGTCGGCACTCAATGGGGGGTCTGATAAGACGACAATTGTCGTGGCTGGCACTCAAAGTGTTAAAAGGCAAAGGTGAAGATGTACGTTTTTAGCTTACTTTTGAAAATATTTCATGATCTAGCGTCCCTAATGTCCATAGGCAGGGTGTTCCATAGCTTTGGTGCATAATTAGCAACAGCTTCATCCCTGATTTTCTATTTGCTGTTGCTGGGAACCTTCAATAGACCAGTAGTAGATGATCGTAATATTCTAGGGGCCACATAGTTCACAAGATAATTGTCAATGTAGCTTGGTCCTGTTCCATTTAGTGCTTTGTATATAAGGAGGAGGACCTTGAAATCAATTGTAATTGTTACCAGAAGCCAGTGCAGAGTAGCTAACACTGGACTAATGTGGTCTTTCTTTTTGGTTCTAGTTAATAGCCTAGCTGCAGAGTAGCTAACACTGGACTGATGTGCTCTCTCCTCATGGTTCTAGTCAGTAGCCTAGCTGCAGAGTAGCTAACACTGGACTAATGTGGTCTTTCTTTTTGGTTCTAGTTAATAGCCTAGCTGCAGAGTAGCTAACACTGGACTGATGTGGTCTCTCCTCTTGGTTCTAGTTAGTAGCCTAGCTGCAGAGTAGCTAACACTGGACTGATGTGGTCTCTCCTCTTGGTTCTAGTTAGTAGCCTAGCTGCAGAGTAGCTAACACTGGACTAATGTGGTATTTCTTTTTGGTTCTAGTTAGTAGCCTAGCTGCAGAGTAGCTAACACTGGACTGATGTGGTCTCTCCTCTTGGTTCTAGTTAGTAGCCTAGCTGCAGAGTAGCTAACACTGGACTGATGTGGTCTCTCCTCGTGGTTCTAGTTAGTAGCCTAGCTGCAGAGTAGCTAACACTGGACTGATGTGGTCTCTCCTCGTGGTTCTAGTTAGTAGCCTAGCTGCAGAGTAGCTAACACTGGACTGATGTGGTCTCTCCTCGTGGTTCTAGTTAGTAGCCTAGCTGCAGAGTAGCTAACACTGGACTGATGTGGTCTCTCCTCTTGGTTCTAGTTAGTAGCCTAGCTGCAGAGTAGCTAACACTGGACTGATGTGGTCTCTCCTCGTGGTTCTAGTTAGTAGCCTAGCTGCAGAGTAGCTAACACTGGACTGATGTGGTCTCTCCTCTTGGTTCTAGTTAGTAGCCTAGCTGCAGAGTAGCTAACACTGGACTGATGTGGTCTCTCCTCTTGGTTCTAGTTAGTAGCCTAGCTGCAGAGTAGCTAACACTGGACTGATGTTCTCTCTCCTCGTGGTTCTAGTTAGTAGCCTAGCTGCAGAGTAGCTAACACTGGACTGATGTGGTCTCTCCTCGTGGTTCTAGTTAGTAGCCTAGCTGCAGAGTAGCTAACACTGGACTGATGTGGTCTCTCCTCGTGGTTCTAGTTAGTAGCCTAGCTGCAGAGTAGCTAACACTGGACTGATGTGGTCTCTCCTCTTGGTTCTAGTTAGTAGCCTAGCTGCAGGTGACAGTTACACAGGAGGAGGTTACAGTTACACAGGAGGAGGTTACAGTTACATAGGAGGAGGTTACAGTTACATAGGAGGATGCGGGCTCTGAGGATCTCTATTGCTTCTATTCAAACACCGTTTTTATCTACATATTTCACTACCCAGAGCTCTCTCTCTGATGAAATCAACCGTTGTGCCCACAGTCGATGTAGCGGGCCGGGGTCTCGAACACACGAGGGGGGCCAGGCTTCTTGTCTCAGGGCCGAGGCTCCCTGGGGCCGTCCCGGCGTTTTGTCCTCCTCACCACGTTCCACCTCGTCTCCTTCACAGGTTCTGGAAGCGTGTGTGAAGAACTGTGGCCACAGGTTCCACACTCTGGTTTCGACCCGGGAGTTCGTGGAGGGGGTTCTGGTGCGGACGATCATACCCAAGAACAACCCTCCTCTGGTCCTGCACGACCGAGTGCTCAGCATCATACAGGTGGGTCCTGCTGCACCACAGGGTGCTCAGCATCATACAGGTGGGTCCTGCTGCACCACAGGGTGCTCAGCATCATACAGGTGGGTCCTGCACCACAGGGTGCTCAGCATCATACAGGTGGGTCCTGCACCACAGGGTGCTCAGCATCATACAGGTGGGTCCTGCTGCACCACAGGGTGCTCAGCATCATACAGGTGGGTCCTGCTGCACCACAGGGTGCTCAGCATCATACAGGTGGGTCCTGCTGCACCACAGGGTGCTCAGCATCATACAGGTGGGTCCTGCACCACAGGGTGCTCAGCATCATACAGGTGGGTCCTGCACCACAGGGTGCTCAGCATCATACAGGTGGGTCCTGCACCACAGGGTGCTCAGCATCATACAGGTGGGTCCTGCTGCACCACAGGGTGCTCAGCATCATACAGGTGGGTCCTGCACCACAGGGTGCTCAGCATCATACAGGTGGGTCCTGCTGCACCACAGGGTGCTCAGCATCATACAGGTTATCTCGTTATACTCAAATGTATAGACTCATATTATTCAAATATACAGTATTATATATGTGTGTGATGATGATGTCTGCTTCACTGACCTGCTCTAACCTGTTAACATGGTATATGAGTAGCCCTCAAACTGGGCATGCCATCTGACACACACACACCCCCCCCCCCTAACCATAACCCTAACCCCTAAGAGTAGCCTTCAAACTGGGCATGCCATCTGACACACACACCCCCACCTAACCCTAACCATAACCCATAAGAGTAGCCCTCAAACTGGGCCTGCCATCTGACACACATACCCCCCCCCTAACCATAACCCTAACCCCTAAGAGTGGCCTTCAAACTGGGCATGCCATCTGACACACACACCCCCACCTAACCATAACCCTAACCCCTAAGAGTAGCCCTCAAACTGGGCCTGCCATCTGACACACACACCCCCACCTAACCCTAACCATAACCCATAAGAGTAGCCCTCAAACTGGGCCTGCCATCTGACACACATGCCTCCCCCTAACCATAACCCTAACCCCTAAGAGTGGCCTTCAAACTGGGCCTGCCATCTGACACACACACCCCCACCTAACCATAACCCTAACCCCTAAGAGTAGCCCTCAAACTGGGCCTGCCATCTGACACACACACCCCCACCTAACCATAACCCTAACCCCTAAGAGTAGCCCTCAAACTGGGCCTGCCATCTGACACACACACCCCCACCTAACCCTAACCATAACCCATAAGAGTAGCCCTCAAACTGGGCCTGCCATCTGACACACATGCCCCCCCCTAACCATAACCCTAACCCCTGCTATGTAGCTGCTCTAACCTGTTAACATGGTCACTGTGTAGCTGTTCTAACCTGTTAACATGGTCACTGTGTAGCTGCTCTAACCTGTTAACATGGTCACTGTGTAGCTGCTCTAACCTGTTAACATGGTCACTGTGTAGCTGCTCTAACCTGTTAACATGGTCACTGCTCTAACCTGTTAACATGGTCACTGTGTAGCTGCTCTAACCTGTTAACATGGTCACTATGTAGCTGCTCTAACCTGTTAACATGGTCACTGTGTAGCTGCTCTAACCTGTTAACATGGTCACTGTGTAGCTGCTCTAACCTGTTAACATGGTCACTGTGTAGCTGCTCTAACCTGTTAACATGGTCACTGTGTAGCTGCTCTAACCTGTAACGAGTATCGGTATTGGTATCTGCATCCCTCTTCATTTATATCACGTGATAACCATCTTATTGTCACAACAATATGTACAGGGAACCTTTTCAACTCCAATAACACAGGGTGCTACAGTGACCTACTGTACCTGGAAGGAAGTAGCTACCTGTCTGACCTGATTGGTTTTCTGTGGCCAACTCGCCTGACCTGATTGGTTCTCTGTCTTTTCTGTGGCCAACTCCCCTGACCTGATTGGTTCTCTGTCTTTTCTGTGGCCAACTCCCCTGACCTGATTGGTTCTCTGTGTTTTCTGTGGCCAACTCCCCTGACCTGATTGGTTCTCTGTGTTTTCTGTGGCCAACTCCCCTGACCTGATTGGTTCTCTGTCTTTTCTGTGGCCAACTCCCCTGACCTGATTGGTTCTCTGTCTTTTCTGTGGCCAACTCCCCTGACCTGATTGGTTCTCTGTGTTTTCTGTGGCCAACTCCCCTGACCTGATTGGTTCTCTGTGTTTTCTGTGGCCAACTCCCCTGACCTGATTGGTTCTCTGTCTTTTCTGTGGCCAACTCGCCTGACCTGATTGGTTCTCTGTCTTTTCTGTGGCCAACTCCCCTGACCTGATTGGTTCTGTGTTTTCTGTGGCCAACTCCCCTGACCTGGTTCTCTGTGTTTTCTGTGGCCAACTCCCCTGACCTGATTGGTTCTCTTGTGTTTTTTCCGCGGCCCAGGCGTGGGCAGACGCCTTCCGCAGCTCCCCTGACCTGACTGGCGTGGTCTCGGTGTACGAGGACCTGCGGAGAAAGGGCCTGGAGTTCCCCATGACGGAGCTGCATGGCTACTCCCCCGTCCCCACCCCGCAGAGCGCCGGTAACCAGGTAACGAGCCGCGACGAGGGTGCATTTGCTTTGTCGTAGCCGGGCCTCTCTGTCTTCCCTACTTCCTACAAGCTTTCCTCTCACTGGTGCTGATGGGTCTATCTGTTCTCCGTCCATTTCACACCTGCTGCTGTGTTTCTCTTCCTGCCTGTGCCTTGCTCAGGGGTTGCCTGGGAACGGGCCCGCTGTCACTGCTGAGCTCCCATCCCCCACATCTCTCTCTGTCTCCCTCCGCCCCAACGGGCCGCTGCACAATGGAGACGGACCCGCCGTCTTCACCCCCTACCAGGTGACGGGACCGGGCCCACCGTAGAGAGGGGGTAGAAGATACCTGTATGCTCTCTGTCACATGCAGTCCTCTGCTCTCCTCTCCTCTCCTCTCCTCTCCTCTCCTCTGCTCTCCTCTCTCTCCTCTCCTCTCCTCTCCTCTCCTCTCCTCTCCTCTCCTCTCCTCTCCTCTCCTCTCCTCTCCTCTCCTCTCCTCTCCTCTCCTCTCCTCTCCTCTGCTCTGCTCTCCTCTGCTCTCCTCTCCTCTCCTCTCCTCTCCTCTCCTCTCCTCTCCTCTCCTCTCCTCTCCTCTCCTCTCCTCTCTCTCATCTCCTTTCTCTCCTCTCCTCTCCTCTCCTCTCCTCTCTCTCATCTCCTTTCTCTCCTCTGCTCTCCTCTGCTCTCCTCTCCTCTCCCCTCCTCTCTCTCATCTCCTTTCTCTCCTCTCCTCTCCTCTCCTCTCCTCTCCTCTCTCTCATCTCCTCTCCTCTCTCTCATCTCCTCCTCTCCTCTCTCTCATCTCTTTCCTCTCTCTCATCTCCTCTTCTCTCATCTCTTTCCTTTCTCTCCTCTACTCTCCTCTCATCTCTTTCCTCTCTCTCATCTCCTTTCTCTCCTCTCCTCTCTTCTCCTTCCTCTCCTCATCTCTTTCCTTTCTCTCCTCTCTTATCTCATCTCCTCTTTCTCTTTATTTCCTCTCTCTCATCTCCTTCCTCTCCTCTCCTCCCTCTCATCTCCTCTCCTCTCTTCTACTCTCCTCTCCTCTCCTCCCTCTCATCTCCTCTCCTCTCCTCTCTTCTACTCTCCTCTCCTCATCTCCTCTCCTCTCTCCTACTCTCCTCTCTTCTACTCTCCGCTCTCCTCATCTCAAGTTCAAGTTTCAAGTTTCTTTATTAGTTGTCATACAGAAGTACAGAATACTTTTATACAAAATGCTTCTTTCTGTTTTGCTCCAGAGACTGTGCTAGGCAAAGATAGATAATAAAATAAGTATAGCAAGTATAAAATAGAAGTCAAGTACGTAGACAAAAATGTTCAGTATATACATATATACATACAATGCTCTATGTAGAGTAGAAGTAACTGAGTTACCATGCAATATACTATACAGTGCAAAGCAGAAGTGGGATGAGGTACAATTTAGGTACAATATAATTTACAGTAAGGTGTAATGAGGTATGGGTTATAGTGCAAATTCTTTACAGATAAATATAAAGTGTACTAAAGTGGTTAAAGTGGGTGCTGCAGTGAGTTGTATGTTTAAAGTGAGTGTGTGCGTGTGGATGTGTGTGCTGTGAGTGCATTTGATGGTTGTTGCATAGTGTTATTGTTCGTTGAGCATCCTGATGGCCTGGGGATAGAAGCTTCTTCTGAGTCTCTCTGTGCTTGCCATGATACTCCGGTATCGCTTGCCTGACCGCAGCAGTTCAAAGAGGCAGTTGTTTGGGTGGCTGGAGTCTTTGATAATTCTCTTAGTCTTGCCCATGCACCGCTTGTTGTGAATGCCCTGGAGAGTGGGAAGCCCCCCTCCAATTGTGCGTTCGGCTGAGCGGGCCACTCTCTGTAGTCCTCCTCTCCTCTTCTACTCTCCTCTCTCTCATCTCTTTCCTCTCTCTCATCTCCTTTCTCTCCTCTACTCTCATCTCTTTCCTCTCTCTCATCGCCTTTCTCTCCTCTACTCTCATCTCTTTCCTCTCTCTCATCTCCTTTCTCTCCTCTACTCAACTCTTTCCTCTCTCTCATCGCCTTTCTCTCCTCTCCTCTCATCTCTTTCCTCTCTCTCATCTCCTTTCTCTCCTCTACTCATCTCTTTCCTCTCTCTCATCTCCTTTCTCCTCTCCTCTCTCTCTCATCTCCTCATCTCATCTCTCCTCATCTCCTCTCATTTTCTCTCATCTCCTAAATATTTCTGATGATCATCTCCTCTTAAACCAGTCACTGCAGTCTTGTTTTCACTTGTTTTGAGAGAATGAGGTCTCAGGATTAGGGCCCCGATCAATACATTCAGTGTAAATATGAGATTGGGGGAATTCTGATGATGCTTTCTAGTCGGCGATCGCAAAACCGATCGATGGCTATAATTCTGTTATACCGGCTGTAATGTAAACTGACTATAATACTGTTATACCATCTGTAATGTAAACTGACTATAACACTGTTATACCATCTGTAATGTAAACTGACTATAATACTGCTATACCATCTGTAATGTAAACTGACTATTATACTGTTATACCATCTGTAATGTAAACTGACTATAATACTGTTATACCATCTGTAATGTAAACTGACTATAACACTGTTATACCATCTGTAATGTAAACTGACTATAATACTGTTATTCTATCTGTAATGTAAACTGACTATAATACTGCTATACCATCTGTAATGTAAACTGACTATTATACTGTTATACCATCTGTAATGTAAACTGACTATTATACTGTTATACCATCTGTAATGTAAACTGACTATAATACTGCTATACCATCTGTAATGTAAACTGACTATAATACTGTTATTCTATCTGTAATGTAAACTGACTATAATACTGTTATACCATCTGTAATGTAAACTGACTATAATACTGTTATTCTATCTGTAATATAAACTGACTATAATACTGTTATACCATCTGTAATGTAAACTGACTATAATTCTGTTATACCGGCTGTAATGTAAACTGACTATAATACTGCTATACCATCTGTAATGTAAACTGACTATAATACTGTTATACCATCTGTAATGTAAACTGACTATAATACTGCTATACCATCTGTAATGTAAACTGACTATAATACAGTTATACCATCTGTAATGTAAACTGACTATAATACTGTTATACCATCTGTAATGTAAACTGACTATAATACTGTTATACCATCTGTAATGTAAACTGACTATAATACTGCTATACCATCTGTAATGTAAACTGACTATAATACAGTTATATTATCTGTAATGTAAACTGACTATAATACTGTTATACCATCTGTAATGTAAACTGACTATAATACTGTTATACCATCTGTAATGTAAACTGACTATAATACTGTTATACCAGCTGCCATAATGAAAATCTGTATCAGCAGAGATCGCTCATAGTTAGACGATCACTGATCAGTAGCTGCACCAAGGCGTCATCATCCCCGGTCAGGATTACGGCTCTTTGGAAGGTCAGGTGATATGACTGATGTTGATGAGATGAAAAACCTCTGTTACCCATCATGCCGTGTGTCAGCAGGACCTTTCTGTTGACGTTCTGAGGCGCTCTGTATGAATATAAATATAAATAAATGTATCATATCATCACCACTCTCTTGTGTTTTAGTTAGTTCAAGTAACTCAAAAGAAAGATGCACATTTCAACCAACATTGACATTTCAGTGTCGAGGCATTTCTACTTAGATTAGATTGAAATGTAGTGTCATCATGCAGCACAAGTACAGCACAACGAAAAGAGGTCTGGCATCCAACCAGAGTGCAAATGTAACAGTAAAGTACAGTAGTAATATATAATATGTGATTTAAACAGGATATAAAATATATAAAGAGTACTACTGAGTAATAGTGCTAATCAGTATGTATGTCCAGTGTTATAGTATTATTATGTGCAGTGATACAGGTATAATACAGGTGTATTCATTGTGAACTGGTTCTAGTTCAGAGATATTATGGGATGCCTGGGGCCTTCTGGCTGCACCACTCACTTTCTGTTCCAGTCACACACTAACAGTTATCACCAGCGCGCTTTGTGGGTACAATTAATTCTGAAAGGTGTTACTGTTGCTTCAAAATCTGTTTTTCTTTCCTCCTCTTCTTGGTTTTTACTGCTTCGATCGTCGATTTGTTTCTCCGGCACGTTTTGAAATAGCCGTCTTCATTTGCAGAAGGTACTGTTGGTAATAATAATAATAACTAGACAATTCCGCGCGGGGGAAATTGTGAAAGTGTGGGTGACGCCTGTGCACCGCCGGCCAACGGGGGAGAGGGTCTCTCGCGAGTCTCTATGACAAACGGTTCAAAGGATACAAAAAGGGGGCGCGGCCTAAGGATCGGGGGAGTGGTCAACATAGACCAATCAAAGAGGATATCCCTACTGAGTGCAACGACACAACCCGCAACACTATTACACTATTACACTATTACACAATATTACACAATATTACACTATTACACACTATTACACACTATTACACACTATTACACTATTACACACTATTACACTATTACACACTATTACACTATTACACACTATTACACACTATTACACTATTACACTATTACACACTATTACACTATTACACACTATTACACTATTACACACTATTACACTATTACACACTATTACACTATTACACACTATTACACTATTACACACTATTACACATTATTACACTATTACACACTATTACACACTATTACACTATTACACACTATTACACACTATTACACACTATTACACTATTACACACTATTACACACTATTACACACTATTACACACTATTACACTATTACACACTATTACACTATTACACACTATTACACTATTACACTATTACACACTATTACACACTATTACACTATTACACACTATTACACTATTACACACTATTACACTATTACACACTATTACACTATTACACTATTACACACTATTACACTATTACACACTATTACACTATTACACTATTACACACTATTACACTATTACACTATTACACACTATTACACTATTACACTATTGCACACTATTACACTATTACACTATTACACACTATTACACTATTACACTATTACACACTATTACACACTATTACACTATTACACACTATTACACTATTACACACTATTACACTATTACACTATTACACACTATTACACACTATTACACTATTACACACTATTACACTATTACACTATTACACACTATTACACTATTACACTATTACACTATTACACTATTACACTATTACACACTATTACACTATTACACTATTACACACTATTACACTATTACACACTATTACACTATTACACTATTACACACTATTACACTATTACACACTATTACACTATTACACACTATTACACTATTACACTATTACACACTATTACACTATTACACTATTACACACTATTACACTATTACACTATTACACACTATTACACTATTACACTATTACACACTATTACACTATTACACACTATTACACTATTACACACTATTACACTATTACACTATTACACACTATTACACTATTACACTATTACACACTATTACACTATTACACACTATTACACTATTACACTATTACACACTATTACACTATTACACACTATTGCACTATTACACTATTACACTATTACACACTATTACACTATTACACACTATTACACTATTACACACTATTACACTATTACACTATTACACACTATTACACTATTACACTATTGCACACTATTACACTATTACACTATTACACACTATTACACTATTACACTATTACACTATTACACACTATTACACTATTACACTATTACACTATTACACACTATTACACTATTACACTATTACACACTATTACACTATTACACTATTACACACTATTACACTATTACACACTATTACACTATTACACACTATTACACTATTACACTATTACACACTATTACACACTATTACACTATTACACTATTACACTATTACACACTATTACACTATTACACACTATTACACTATTACACTATTACACTATTACACTATTACACACTATTACACTATTACACTATTACACACTATTACACTATTACACACTATTACACTATTACACTATTACACACTATTACACTATTACACACTATTACACTATTACACTATTACACACTATCACACTATTACACTATTACACACTATTACACTATTAAACTATTACACTATTACACACTATTACACTATTACACTATTACACAATATTACACTATTACACACTATTACACACTATTACACTATTACACTATTACACAATTACACTATTACACACTATTACACACTATTACACTATTACACACTATTACACTATTACACCGAGTACAATGGCACAATCCGCAAGTCTCTACGACAAACGGTTCGAGAGATACAATGAGGGGGTGTGGCCTAAGGGGGCGTGGTCTAAGGATCGGGGGAGTGGTCAACATCGACCAATGAAAGGTGGTCAACATCGACCAATGGCACAATCCGCAAGTCTCTACGACAAACGGTTCAAGAGATACACTGAGGGGGTGTGGCCTAAGGGGGCGTGGTCTAAGGCTCGGGGGAGTGGTCAATATCGACCAATGAAAGGTGGTCAACATGGACCAATGAAAAATGAAAGAGGATATCCCTACTGAGTACAATGACACAACCCACAAGACAGAGGGCGCTGTCCAGCAATTCAGTAGTGCAACACAGTGATGGCCAATGATGGGTTAAGTGGATGATGTCATTGGCAGGTCAGCTCAGCCATGAGCCCTGAGCCTCACAGCTGTTAAGCCTGAACCAATCAGCCATGAGCACAATGACTTGCATATTCTGAAATTTCTTTACATGACTGCATTGTCACGTTGATTAAAAGAAAACTATAAGAGATGAAGCGTTGAGACTCGCACAAGAGCACTACAACGAGTAGGCGAAGGGTTGTGCGCGAGATTGTGGCATTCGTGCGATATTGTGGCACTCCTTCGGCGATCGGAACAGAAGGCTAAAAAAAAATTGATTTCTAGAGGGCGATTGCATGGCGGTCAATGGGGAGGAGAACCTTCAAACAAATGGTCGTCAGTTGAGATAGAAATGTCCAATTCCATTTATTTTTCTTTTGTGAGCGGGATGACAGCCGTGTCATCGTTTTGATGTGTTTGTTTTATTTTTACGTCCAAAATTGAGATCACACTCGCAATTCACCCAAGGTAGGGGGAAAAAGATTATTTCAGCTGCTACACTCTAAAATGCAATGCATTCCCAATGGGACCGAAATTTTACCGTTTAAAGTCGATTCGTAGCCAGACGGTGCGGTGAAACTTTTACGAGTTCGAAGACCGCAGTTGCCATAGGCAAGCCGCTCGTTTTGATACCTTTCACGTGTATGGTGCGCGAACGCTTACGTGTTGCAAAGTGTTTGAAACTCTAAATTGCACTGTATTTCCGAAATTTTACCGTTTAAAGTCGATTCGTAGCCAGACGGTGCGGTGAAACTTTACGAGTTCGAATAGTACATCGAGTTGGAGCAAGCCGGTCGTTTTGATACCTTTCACGTGTATGGGGCGCGAACGCTCTGGCACGAGTGTTGTTTGGAAAATCGGTGGATCTCGCACTCTAAATTGCATGCATTTCTGAAATTTTACCGTTTAAAGTCGATTCGTAGCCAGACGGTGCGGTGAAACTTTACGAGTTCGGAGACCGGTGTTGCCATAGGCAAGCCGCTCGTTTTGATACCTTTCACGTGTATGGGGCGCGAACGCTTACGTGTTGCAAAGTGTTTGCAAAATCGGTGGAATAAAGAATAAATAAAAAGAGTATGGATATGTATAGTGTGGGTGGCAACCTGGCTTCGCCAGGTCACCCACACTAACTAGACAATTCCGCGCGGGGGAAATTGTGAAAGTGTGGGTGACGCCTGTGCACCGCCGGCCAACGGGGGAGAGGGTCTCTCGCGAGTCTCTATGACAAACGGTTCAAAGGATACAAAAAGGGGGCGCGGCCTAAGGATCGGGGGAGTGGTCAACATAGACCAATCAAAGAGGATATCCCTACTGAGTGCAATGACACAACCCGCAACACTATTACACTATTACACTATTACACAATATTACACTATTACACACTATTACACTATTACACTATTACACACTATTACACTATTACACACTATTACACTATTACACTATTACACACTATTACACACTATTACACTATTACACTATTACACACTATTACACTATTACACTATTACACACTATTACACACTATTACACTATTACACTATTACACACTATTACACTATTACACACTATTACACTATTACACACTATTACACTATTACACACTATTACACTATTACACACTATTACACTATTACACACTATTACACTATTACACACTATTACACACTATTACACTATTACACTATTACACACTATTACACTATTACACACTATTACACACTATTACACTATTACACACTATTACACTATTACACACTATTACACTATTACACACTATTACACTATTACACTATTACACACTATTACACACTATTACACTATTACACACTATTACACTATTACACACTATTACACTATTACACTATTACACACTATTACACTATTACACACTATTACACTATTACACTATTACACACTATTACACTATTACACACTATTACACTATTACACACTATTACACTATTACACACTATTACACACTATTACACTATTACACTATTACACACTATTACACTATTACACTATTACACACTATTACACTATTACACACTATTACACTATTACACTATTACACACTATTACACTATTACACACTATTACACACTATTACACTATTACACACTATTACACTATTACACTATTACACACTATTACACTATTACACACTATTACACTATTACACTATTACACAATATTACACTATTACACACTATTACACTATTACACTATTACACACTATTACACACTATTACACTATTACACACTATTACACTATTACACACTATTACACTATTACACTATTACACACTATTACACTATTACACACTATTACACTATTACACTATTACACACTATTACACTATTATACACTATTACACTATTACACACTATTACACTATTACACTATTACACACTATTACACACTATTACACTATTACACTATTACACTATTACACACTATTACACTATTACACACTATTACACTATTACACTATTACACACTATTACACTATTACACTATTACACACTATTACACTATTACACACTATTACACTATTACACTATTACACACTATTACACTATTACACACTATTACACTATTACACTATTACACACTATTACACTATTACACACTATTACACTATTACACTATTACACACTATTACACTATTACACACTATTACACACTATTACACTATTACACACTATTACACACTATTACACTATTACACTATTACACACTATTACACTATTACACACTATTACACTATTACACTATTACACACTATTACACTATTACACACTATTACACTATTACACTATTACACACTATTACACTATTACACACTATTACACTATTACACTATTACACACTATTACACTATTACACACTATTACACTATTACACACTATTACACTATTACACTATTACACACTATTACACACTATTACACTATTACACACTATTACACTATTACACACTATTACACTATTACACACTATTACACTATTACACTATTACACACTATTACACTATTACACTATTACACTATTACACACTATTACACTATTACACACTATTACACTATTACACACTATTACACTATTACACACTATTACACACTATTACACACTATTACACACTATTACACTATTACACACTATTACACTATTACACACTATAACACTATTACACACTATTACACACTATTACACACTATTACACTATTACACTATTACACACTATAACACTATTACACACTATTACACACTATTGCACTATTACACTATTACACTATTACACACTATTACACTATTACACTATTACACACTATTACACTATTACACACTATTACACTATTACACTATTACACACTATTACACTATTACACACTATTACACTATTACACACTATTACACACTATTACACTATTACACACTATTACACTATTACACTATTATACACTATTACACTATTACACACTATTACACTATTACACTATTACACACTATTACACTATTACACACTATTACACTATTACACACTATTACACTATTACACACTATTACACTATTACACACTATTACACTATTACACTATTACACACTATTACACTATTACACACTATTACACTATTACACACTATTACACTATTAGACACTATTACACTATTACACACTATTACACTATTACACTATTACACACTATTACACACTATTACACTATTACACACTATTACACTATTACACTATTACACACTATTACACTATTACACACTATTACACTATTACACTATTACACAATATTACACTATTACACACTATTACACTATTACACACTATTACACACTATTACACTATTACACTATTACACACTATTACACTATTACACACTATTACACTATTACACTATTACACACTATTACACTATTACACCGAGTACAATGGCACAATCCGCAAGTCTCTACGACAAACGGTTCAAGAGATACACTGAGGGGGTGTGGCCTAAGGGGGCGTGGTCTAATGATCGGGGGAGTGGTCAACATCGACCAATGAAAGGTGGTCGACATCGACCAATGGCACAATCCCCAAGTCTCTACGACAAACGGTTCAAGAGTTACACTGAGGGGGTGTGGCCTAAGGGGGCGTGGTCTAAGGATCGGGGGAGTGGTCAACATCGACCAATGAAAGGTGGTCAACAGGGGGAGTGGTCAACATCGACCAATGAAAGGTGGTCAACATCGACCAATGGCACACTATTACACTATTACACACTATTACACTATTACACTATTACACACTATTACACTATTACACTATTACACACTATTACACTATTACACTATTACACTATTACACACTATTACACTATTACACACTATTACACACTATTACACTATTACACTATTACACACTATTACACACTATTACACTATTACACACTATTACACTATTACACACTATTACACTATTACACTATTACACACTATAACACTATTACACACTATTACACACTATTGCACTATTACACTATTACACACTATTACACTATTACACTATTACACACTATTACACTATTACACACTATTACACTATTACACTATTACGCACTATTACACTATTACACTATTACACACTATTACACACTATTACACACTATTACACTATTACACACTATTACACACTATTACACACTATTACACACTATTACACTATTACACACTATTACACTATTACACTATTACACACTATTACACTATTACACTCTATTACACTATTACACACTATTACACACTATTACACTATTACACACTATTACACACTATTACACTATTACATACTATTACACTATTACACACTATTACAATATTACACTATTACACACTATTACACTATTACACTATTACACACTATTACACTATTACACTATTACACACTATTACACTATTACACACTATTACACTATTACACTATTACACACTATTACACTATTACACACTATTACACTATTACACTATTACACTATTACACACTATTACACTATTACACACTATTACACTATTACACACTATTACACTATTACACTATTACACACTATTACACACTATTACACTATTACACACTATTACACACTATTACACTATTACACTATTACACACTATTACACTATTACACACTATTACACACTATTACACTATTACACACTATTACACTATTAGACACTATTACACTATTACACACTATTACACTATTACACTATTACACACTATTACACACTATTACACTATTACACACTATTACACTATTACACACTATTACACTATTACACTATTACACTATTACACGCTATTACACTATTACACTATTACACAATATTACACTATTACACTATTACACACTATTACACTATTACACACTATTACACTATTACACTATTACACACTAGTACACTATTACACACTATTACACTATTACACTATTACACACTATTACACTATTACACACTATTACACACTATTACACTATTACACACTATTACACACTATTACACTATTACACTATTACACACTATTACACTATTACACACTATTACACTATTACACACTATTACACACTATTACACTATTACATACTATTACACTATTACACACTATTACAATATTACACTATTACACACTATTACACTATTACACTATTACACACTATTACACTATTACACTATTACACACTATTACACTATTACACACTATTACACTATTACACTATTACACACTATTACACTATTACACACTATTACACTATTACACTATTACACACTATTACACTATTACACACTATTACACTATTACACTATTACACTATTACACTATTACACACTATTACACACTATTACACTATTACACACTATTACACACTATTACACTATTACACTATTACACACTATTACACTATTACACACTATTACACACTATTACACTATTACACACTATTACACTATTAGACACTATTACACTATTACACACTATTACACTATTACACTATTACACACTATTACACACTATTACACTATTACACACTATTACACTATTACACACTATTACACTATTACACTATTACACTATTACACGCTATTACACTATTACACTATTACACAATATTACACTATTACACTATTACACACTATTACACTATTACACACTATTACACTATTACACTATTACACACTAGTACACTATTACACACTATTACACTATTACACTATTACACACTATTACACTATTACACACTATTACACACTATTACACTATTACACACTATTACACTATTACACTATTACACGCTATTACACTATTACACAATATTACACTATTACACTATTACACACTATTACACTATTACACTATTACACACTATTACACTATTACACTATTACACTATTACACACTATTACACTATTACACTATTACACTATTACACACTATTACACTATTACACTATTACACACTATTACACTATTACACTATTACACACTATTACACTATTACACACTATTACACTATTACACACTATTACACTATTACACTATTACACACTATTACACTATTACACTATTACACACTATTACACACTATTACACTATTACACTATTACACTATTACACACTATTACACTATTACACACTATTACACTATTACACTATTACACTATTACACTATTACACACTATTACACTATTACACTATTACACACTATTACACTATTACACACTATTACACTATTACACTATTACACACTATTACACTATTACACACTATTACACTATTACACTATTACACACTATCACACTATTACACTATTACACACTATTACACTATTAAACTATTACACTATTACACACTATTACACTATTACACTATTACACAATATTACACTATTACACACTATTACACACTATTACACTATTACACTATTACACAATTACACTATTACACACTATTACACACTATTACACTATTACACACTATTACACTATTACACCGAGTACAATGGCACAATCCGCAAGTCTCTACGACAAACGGTTCAAGAGATACACTGAGGGGGTGTGGCCTAAGGGGGCGTGGTCTAAGGATCGGGGGAGTGGTCAACATCGACCAATGAAAGGTGGTCAACATCGACCAATGGCACAATCCGCAAGTCTCTACGACAAACGGTTCAAGAGATACACTGAGGGGGTGTGGCCTAAGGGGGCGTGGTCTAAGGATCGGGGGAGTGGTCAACATCGACCAATGAAAGGGGGTCAACATGGACCAATGAAAAATGAAAGAGGATATCCCTACTGAGTACAATGACACAACCCACAAGACAGAGGGCGCTGTCCAGCAATTCAGTAGTGCAACACAGTGATGGCCAATGATGGGTTAAGTGGATGATGTCATTGGCAGGTCAGCTCAGCCATGAGCCCTGAGCCTCACAGCTGTTAAGCCTGAACCAATCAGCCATGAGCACAATGACTTGCATATTCTGAAATTTCTTTACATGACTGCATTGTCACGTTGATTAAAAGAAAACTATAAGAGATGAAGCGTTGTGACTCGCACAAGAGCACTACAACGAGTAGGCGAAGGGTTGTGCGCGAGATTGTGGCATTCGTGCGATATTGTGGCACTCCTTCGGCGATCGGAACAGAAGGCTAAAAAAAAATGGATTTCTAGAGGGCGATTGCATGGCGGTCAATGGGGAGGAGAACCTTCAAACAAATGGTCGTCAGTTGAGATAGAAATGTCCAATTCCATTTATTTTTCTTTTGTGAGCGGGATGACAGCCGTGTCATCGTTTTGATGTGTTTGTTTTATTTCTACGTCCAAAATTGAGATCACACTCGCAATTCACCCAAGGTAGGGGGAAAAAGATTATTTCAGCTGCTACACTCTAAAATGCAATGCATTCCCAATGGGACCGAAATTTTACCGTTTAAAGTCGATTCGTAGCCAGACGGTGCGGTGAAACTTTTACGAGTTCGGAGACCGCAGTTGCCATAGGCAAGCCGCTCGTTTTGATACCTTTCACGTGTATGGTGCGCGAACGCTTACGTGTTGCAAAGTGTTTGAAACTCTAAATTGCACTGTATTTCCGAAATTTTACCGTTTAAAGTCGATTCGTAGCCAGACGGTGCCGTGAAACTTTACGAGTACGAATAGCACATCGAGTTGGAGCAAGCCGGTCGTTTTGATACCTTTCACGTGTATGGGGCGCGAACGCTCTGGCACGAGTGTTGTTTGGAAAATCGGTGGATCTCGCACTCTAAATTGCATGCATTTCTGAAATTTTACCGTTTAAAGTCGATTCGTAGCCAGACGGTGCGGTGAAACTTTACGAGTTCGGAGACCGGTGTTGCCATAGGCAAGCCGCTCGTTTTGATACCTTTCACGTGTATGGGGCGCGAACGCTTACGTGTTGCAAAGTGTTTGCAAAATCGGTGGAATAAAGAATAAAAATAACTAGACAATTCCGCGCGGGGGAAATTGTGAAAGTGTGGGTGACGCCTGTGCACCGCCGGCCAACGGGAGAGGGTCTCTCGCGAGTCTCTATGACAAACGGTTCAAAGGATACAAAAAGGGGGCGCGGCCTAAGGATCGGGGGAGTGGTCAACATAGACCATTTGAAGACGACTACAGATGTGATTTTATTAACTATAACACAAACTCCCTTTCGTGTTGTATTATTTAATACTCACCCTTTCTCATGGCACCATGTGTCCAAGAAGTGGCTGATCAAACTAAATGATCTATTACACACTATTACACTATTACACACTATTACACACTATTACACTATTACACTATTACACACTATTACACTATTACACACTATTACACACTATTACACTATTACACACTATTACACACTATTACACTATTACACACTATTACACTATTACACACTATTACACTATTACACTATTACACACTATTACACTATTACACACTATTACACTATTACACTATTACACACTATAACACTATTACACTATTACACACTATTACACTATTACACACTATTGCACTATTACACTATTACACTATTACACACTATTACACTATTACACACTATTACACTATTACACTATTACACACTATTACACTATTACACTATTACACACTATTACACTATTACACACTATTACACTATTACACTATTGCACACTATTACACTATTACACTATTACACACTATTACACTATTACAATATTACACACTATTACACACTATTACACTATTACACTATTACACACTATTACACTATTAGACACTATTACACTATTACACACTATTACACTATTACACTATTACACACTATTACACTATTACACACTATTACACTATTACACTATTACACACTATTACACTATTACACACTATTACACTATTACACTATTACACACTATTACACACTATTACACTATTACACACTATTACACACTATTACACTATTACACTATTACACACTATTACACTATTACACACTATTACACTATTACACTATTACACACTATTACACTATTACACACTATTACACTATTACACTATTACACACTATTACACTATTACACTATTACACACTATTACACTATTACACACTATTACACTATTACACTATTACACACTATTACACTATTACACACTATTACACTATTACACTATTACACACTATTACACTATTACACACTATTACACTATTACACACTATTACACTATTACACACTATTACACTATTACACACTATTACACTATTACACACTATTACACTATTACACTATTACACACTATTACACTATTACACTATTACACACTATTACACTATTACACTATTATACACTATTACACTATTACACTATTACACACTATTACACTATTACACTATTACACTATTACACACTATTACACTATTACACACTATTACACTATTACACACTATTACACTATTACACACTATTACACTATTACACTATTACACACTATTACACTATTACACACTATTACACTATTACACACTATTACACTATTACACTATTACACACTATTACACTATTACACTATTACACACTATTACACTATTAGACACTATTACACTATTACACACTATTACACTATTACACACTATTACACACTATTACACTATTACACACTATTACACTATTACACTATTACACACTATTACACTATTACACACTATTACACTATTACACTATTACACAATATTACACTATTACACACTATTACACTATTACACTATTACACACTATTACACACTATTACACTATTACACACTATTACACTATTACACACTATTACACTATTACACTATTACACACTATTACACTATTACACACTATTACACTATTACACCGAGTACAATGGCACAATCCGCAAGTCTCTACGACAAACGGTTCAAGAGATACACTGAGGGGGTGTGGCCTAAGGGGGCGTGGTCTAAGGATCGGGGGAGTGGTCAACATCGACCAATGAAAGGTGGTCAACATCGACCAATGGCACAATCCCCAAGTCTCTACGACAAACGGTTCAAGAGTTACACTGAGGGGGTGTGGCCTAAGGGGGCGTGGTCTAAGGATCGGGGGAGTGGTCAACATCGACCAATGAAAGGTGGTCAACAGGGGGAGTGGTCAACATCGACCAATGAAAGGTGGTCAACATCGACCAATGGCACAATCCGCAAGTCTCTACGACAAACGGTTCAAGAGATACACTGAGGGGGTGTGGCCTAAGGGGGCGTGGTCTAAGGATCGGGGGAGTGGTCAATATCGACCAATGAAAGGTGGTCAACATGGACCAATGAAAAATGAAAGAGGATATCCCTACTGAGTACAATGACACAACCCACAAGACAGAGGGCGCTGTCCAGCAATTCAGTAGTGCAACACAGTGATGGCCAATGATGGGTTAAGTGGATGATGTCATTGGCAGGTCAGCTCAGCCATGAGCCCTGAGCCTCACAGCTGTTAAGCCTGAACCAATCAGCCATGAGCACAATGACTTGCATATTCTGAAATTTCTTTACATGACTGCATTGTCACGTTGATTAAAAGAAAACTATAAGAGATGAAGCGTTGAGACTCGCACAAGAGCACTACAACGAGTAGGCGAAGGGTTGTGCGCGAGATTGTGGCATTCGTGCGATATTGTGGCACTCCTTCGGCGATCGGAACAGAAGGCTAAAAAAAAATTGATTTCTAGAGGGCGATTGCATGGCGGTCAATGGGGAGGAGAACCTTCAAACAAATGGTCGTCAGTTGAGATAGAAATGTCCAATTCCATTTATTTTTCTTTTGTGAGCGGGATGACAGCCGTGTCATCGTTTTGATGTGTTTGTTTTATTTCTACGTCCAAAATTGAGATCACACTCGCAATTCACCCAAGGTAGGGGGAAAAAGATTATTTCAGCTGCTACACTCTAAAATGCAATGCATTGCAAAGTGTTTGCAAAATCGGTGGAATAAAGAATAAATAAAAAGAGTATGGATATGTATAGTGTGGGTGGCAACCTGGCTTCGCCAGGTCACCCACACTAATAATAAATCGTGTTTGTAGTGCACTTTTCGTTCACTATAGAATCCCAAAGTGCTACAGGGTTAAAACATAGTTAAACAATTTAATAATTATTAATAATAATAAAATAAAATCCAGAATAAAAATAAAACGTAGTTAAAAGCAGAAAATGTAAAACAACAGCGCAAGAAAAGAAAAAAAAAATCACAAGAAATAGCTACAGCAAGCAAAGGCCTTTTGAAATAGGAATGTTTTCAGGGCTGCTTTAGCCCTTTCACTACCACACGACAGAAGGTTAACCCTTTACTATCGCACAACGGCGGATGCGGAGCTAATGATGCTAATGATGGAGCATCGCCGTCGGTTGTGTGATAGTAAAGGGCTTAACCTTCTGTATTGTCACAGTGAAAGGGTTAACCGGCTGTCGTGTGGCAGTGAAAGGGGTTAAAAGAGTCCAGGCTCTGCGGTGCCCTCAGCTGGATGGGGAGGCCGCTGTTCCACAGGCGTGGTGCAGCCGAGCAGAAGGCCCCCCCCCCCCCCCCCTCCATGGTGCAGAGCCGGGTGTGTTTCTTGTCGTTCAGTTTGTGTGAATATGAATATTATTTCTGACGTGACGTTGCAGCTGAAGAAGCTGAAGGAGGACCTGGGCGTGGTGCAGAGCAACCTGAACATCATGACGGAGATGATGACTCAGCTGGATCCAGTCACAGCCAAACACACCGACATGGAGCTGCTTCAGGTCAGCAGGGGTGTAAAGGACTTGTACGTTGTTACAATACTTAACTACTGTTTTTGGGGGATTTGTATTTTACTCGAGTGTTATTAGGTTTCTAATATACTTGTACTTTTACTCAATTACGTTTCAGAGGAAAAAAAACATACTTTTTACTTTAAAATGCAGACCTACAAAGTACAAAGTACAAATCTCACGGGTCCAACCATTTTTTATTTTTTTTTTTGGTCTTTTTCCCCCTCCATTTTCCTCCGATTTTCTCCCATCCCAATGTTAGTCGTATGCCAATTCCCAGTCCCTTCCTGATCGCTGCGCACTTACCCCCCACAGTCAGATCATCTGGGAGAGTGGAGGCTACCACGTGCTTCCTCCGACACACGTCCAGCCAATCACCGCTTCTTTTCACCTGGCAGCGCGGATTCTCATTGAGAGGGCGTAGCGTGTGGGAGGACCACACTATCCCCCTCACGTCCAATCCGCGCTTAGCAGGCGCCCCGACCGAACTGTAGGAGTCGCTGTTTACAACGACCCGGACCCACCCCGCCAGCTTCTCCCACCCTCTGATACAGCCAATTGTATCAGTGCAGACGGCCAGCCAAGCTGGTGACAACCCCGGAGCTGTGAGCTGGATTCGAACAGGCGAATCGAGCTCACAGCTCCGGGGCTGGTGACGAACGCAATCTCCGCTCGGCCACCTAACCGCCCCGGGGTCCAACCATTTTAATTAGTATGGTTGTTTCTCTGGCCGAACTAACGTTAATCATATTAATCCTGCGGCCGCGCTTTATTTAAAAACAGCCAATCAAATCCCCATCAATGGAAAATGAACCCGCCCATACCCATGCTGATTGGTCCTTGGTGCAAGACTAGAAAGCAGGGATCTTTGATTAAACACCTGCTATCAGAAGAATAGACAAGTCAGGAAAAAAGGTTTTTACTTTTTAGTACTTAAGTACATTTAAAAGTAGAAACTTTTTGACTTTTACTCAAGTGTGTTTTTAGCCAGATACTCTGACTTTTACTTGAGTAAGATTTTGAGACCGTACCCATACTTTCACTTAAGTATAATTTCTGGGTACTTTTTACACCCAGCAACGTCCCGGGTTCGAATCCGACCGGAGACCTTTGTCCCTTCTCTCTATCCCTGACTTCCTGTCACCAACGGTCCTATCCAATAAAGCAGAAAAAAATATATAAAACCTAGTTGGACAATACATTCTATTCTTTTCTATTCTATTCTATTCTGACCTAACCTTTCTCTCCACGTCACTCTCTAGCAGATGGTAATAATTATAACGCTTGAGTTCCTCAGTTTACTCCATGCTGCTGGCCGGTAAGGCTGTTTCCCCGAAGCCTGTTTTTGGGATTCGAACTTCGTCAGGGTTTTCCGAACGGACGTTCGCACCTTCATTTGTAATAATCCAATTTTTTATTTAATTTTTTTTGTGTATTTTTATAAATATCCTCAAACTAAATCCTCAATTTGAATAAAGTGATTAATCTGATTAAATTAGTATTTTTAATTTTTTTATTAAATCAACTTTACAGCCCCAGACCCAGCCCAGGTAGAAGCCAGCCAACTAAATCAATTAAATCAACTTTTAATTTAGTTTTTTTTAATACTATTATATTAGTGTAGCCTAATCTTTATCTGCAACTGTGAAGAAAAACCCCATTGTTTTTAAACTTTAAACAGAATGAATAGAAAAAAAGAAACAAAAGGATTTATTTTTTTTAAATAAAAAAATTCAAATGTTGATTTAGAATCTGAATGTCAACGTAATGAACGAAGGTTCGAACGTTTGGGCTCAGCCCTACTGGCCGGGTACTGCCGGGTACTGCTGGGTACTGCCGGGTACTGCTGCGTGCGTGTGGAAGCCAGCGCTCTCCATTAGATCTGTTTATCTATCCGTCTGCGTTGTAGCTTTGCAAGGCGACACGCTGGGGTCCTTGCTGACGGGTGTCTTGTTCATCATCACCCGCCTCCACGCCTCTTCTCCCCTCAGCAGCTGTACACAGCCTGTAAGGACATGCAGGAGAGGATAGTGGAGCTGGTGCCTAGGGTCAGTGAGGAGAAGCTGATCCAGGAGCTGCTGGCTGCCAACGACCAGATGAACACCACCTTCACTCGCTACCAGAGGTATCGTCTCGCGTTGCCAAGAACAGACCAGAGCACAGTACTGTCAACGGGGTCTTCTTTTATTTACGTTTATTTAACCTTTATCTAACCTTCTTACTGTCTTCAGGGTTCGCACAAGGTCCTTGAAGTGCTTAAAGTGCTTGATTTTTTACCAAAAACAGTCGAGGCCTGGAATTCCTTGAAAACAGCTAAACATTTTTAACAAGGTGCTTAAAAAGTCCTTGAAATTCAAATCAACCATTCGCATTGAAAGTTTTGTTCATCCATGATCAAATTGTTCTGAATCAAGAAATTATATTTTTTTTATTTAAAGTGTAACTAATTGTCGGAAATTGGTTTTAAGCCATACATATTGGATCAGATTTTTTTCTATAAAAAAAACTGCATTTAAAAGTGAAGTGTATCCTTTTAAAATGAAATGGTGCTTAGGAAAGTACTTGAAAGTTCTTGAATTTCATTTTGCAATGTCTGTGGGAACCCTGTGTCTTCTACTATCATACATATACATACATACATACACTATATACATACATACATATACACATACACGCACACATACATACACATATTCAGTATATACACAATACAACAACCTAACTTATTACAATCATCCAAAAAAAGACACCATGCAAAAGAAAGAGAAAAAAAACAATATTGCACATGAAAGATGAAGAGCAGGGGAGCTCCAGTAGCTCACCGCATATCTCGGCGCTATTTCTGCGTCGGGGAAAACCGTGCTGCGTCACGGATCTGGTGGACTCCGAGTTCGATTCCCGGACCCGCTGTCATTTGCCAGAATGTCTTCCCCTGATCTATATCCCGTTTCACCCTGTATCTGTCGGTCATGCTTGACCAGAAAAGCGATAAACACTAAAAAAAAAAAAAAAAAAGGAAAGGAAAAAAAGATGAAGAGCTAATGCTTGCCTGTAAAGGGCAGCATTACCATCTTCAGCTTGTCACAGTTAAGAAAATAATAAGAACAAATAATTAAAAACTAAAAGAAATAACCACTGGACTACTGCTCACTAGCTAAGTAATACATTCGTAATTTATGTTTAAATGAGGATTTGCTATTTAATTGACTCGATAAATGACAGATTTTTGTAAGGCATTCGATTTTGGGCGAGGTAACATGATTTTACCTTCTCCTGCCATTCAAGTTAAATGATTGTGTAAGAAGTGACTGCATCAGACCAAGGACAGTCACACTCCTGCTTGCATGTAAATGACATCGCCATAGTCAAACAATGGGAGTCCAGGGTGTGTTGAGCAGGGCTCCAGATCTCTCCAGAACAGGGAGCGTTGAGCAGAGCTTCACGCTGTCTCTCCAGTCTGTGAAATTATATATTGTTTCCCTTTTTACAGGTTCGAAAGGCAAGTATCAAATGCTGAAGACTCATCGCAGCAGGTGAGGAACCTGTTCGTAATGAATGGTCGCCGTCTTCACTCATCCAGTTCTATCCAATAATAATAATCAACTTTTTCTTTTGGTAGAACCACACGTACGTCAACCTTATTGATCTAATTCTTCCGACAAAGGCTGTCGACCAATCGGGAGTTGCAGCAGCTCCCCCCGACAGCTATGTCAACCAATCAACAGTCGACGGTATGACCAGTGAGATGGCAAACCTCAGTAAGTACCCATAATGTTTCTCTTGTCTGATGCAACTGATCAATTCACTTCATCAATTAATTCGCGCGTGCATGTGCCTTAAAACGGTTGACCAAACCATGCATTGTACCCTTCACTTCCTGTTGCTTTCTCTCTGTTCTGATAGGTACCAGTGAAGCTAATTACTTTGACTCATTTGCACAGAAAAGGGACACATCACAGACTCAACAAAGGTACAGAATGACCACAGCAACACTGCAAAACACGAGTGTGGAAGAGTTTAACAGAGTTTATGAATGAATGAATGATCTTTATTGTCATTGTCACAAGAATGGTACAAGAACATTTTTAATGCAGACCTAGGTGCTAGCAGTCACACAGTCCTAGATAATACCAACACAGTCCAAAAATACAGTCTTAAAATAATAAAGACAAGAGTGAGACATAATAGACATAAACAGCGGAGGTATAAAAAGAAAATTGCACTATTCCCTTGGTGTTGTGTGTGTGTGTGTGCGTGGGGGGGGGGGGGGGGGGTGCAGGGGAGATTGTTTGCTTAACATTTTAGCTGAGTTTAGTGCACTTATGACCCTGGGATAAAGACTGAACTTGAGTCTGTTAGTCCGGGTGGGCATGACGCTGAAACGCCTGCCCGAGCGCAGCCGTATGAGGTGTTTGTTGCCAGGGTGGTGTGGGTCCTTAAGTATTTTGACTGCCTTCTTAACACTTTTAGTGCCATGGACGTCATAACTCGTTTTATCAGCCCAATGCCTGAATGCCCACAACGTTTATTAGCGCTCTATTTTACCAGTCTTGGGATAATCAGAGTTGTATTCGCTGAGATCTCAGCGTTTGCGCTATGTATGTATGTGTGTGTGTGTGTGTATGTGTGTGTGTGTGCGCGATCGCTGATGAGGAAATCAGAGAATCGATAAAAAAACAATCCGCTTCGACAATGTTGACTGGAAAATGAGTCATTGATAAGCGACGGGCAGATTAGACACAGCCATAATTTAAAACATAGATTAGGCGTTTTTAACGCTAACATTGAAGTGGATGGTGGGCATTCAACCGGTAAATCAAGGTTAAGCAAGGGCTCTGAAAGTGTTAAGACAGCAGGAGTTGTATAGTTCTTCCAGTGAGGGGAGAGGGCATCCGATGATTTTCTGGGCCGAGTTGACGACCCTCTGGAGCGCCTTAACACAGTCTAACAGAAGTCTAACAGAGTTTGACAGTCGGGAGAGAGTCTAACAGAGTATAACAGAGCATAACAAAGAGCACATGAAGAGATGGAGGCAGAGGTCTTTAATACAGTGTGACAAAGCCAGCCAACGTGATTAGTCATGAATTGGCAGACATTCCACACATTTTCACAGTACAGTCACACAACTCTCAGCTGGCTCTGCATTCCAAGTCGATATGAGATGTTGATCCTGGAGAGAGAAGCTGAGAGAGAAGCTGAGAGAGAAGCTGAGAGAGAAGCAGAGATAGAGAAGATGAGAGAGAGAGAGAAGCTGAGAGAGAAGCTGGAGAGAGAAGCTGAGAGAGAAGCTCGAGAGAAGCTGAGAGAGAAGCTGAGAGAGAAGCTGAGAGAGAGAAGCTGAGAGAGAAGCTGAGAGAGAGAAGCTGAGAGAGAAGCTGAGAGAGAAGATGAGAGAGAGAAGCTGAGAGAGAGAGAAGCTGAGAGAGAAGCTGAGAGAGAAGCTGAGAGAGAGAAGCTGAGAGAGAAGCTGAGAGAGAGAAGCTGAGAGAGAAGCTGGAGAGAGAAGCTGGAGAGAGAAGCTGGAGAGAGAAGCTGAGAGAGAAGCTGAGAGAGAAGCTGAGAGAGAAGCTGAGAGAGTAGCTGAGAGAGAAGCTCGAGAGAAGCTGAGAGAGAGAAGCTGAGAGAGAAGCTGAGAGAGAGAAGCTGAGAGAGAGAAGCTGAGAGAGAAGCTGAGAGAGAGAAGCTGAGAGAGAAGCTGAGAGAGAAGCTGAGAGAGAGAAGATGAGAGAGAAGCTGAGAGAGAAGCTGAGAGAGAAGCTGAGAGAGAAGCTGAGATAAGCTGAGAGAGAAGCTGAGAGAGAAGCTGAGAGAGAAGCTGAGAGAGAGAAGCTGAAAGAGAAGCTGAGAGAGAGACGCTGAGCGAGAGAAGCTGAGAGCGTGTTTGTAATATGCAGTATTCCAGTCTTTGATATGTAGCTCATTAATATAAACTGAACAAGCATGGCAGTTAACAATATAACAGACCTATTCTCAGCGCAGTGATATACATAATAATAATAATAATGCCTTGGCATTCAAATAAAGGTTAATCTTTTAATATTCTTAATGTTTTTCAAACCTTATCGGGACCCTTTTCATGAAGAAATAGTTTTCTTTAGTGAGTTAGTTTCACGTTGGGCTAAACTAGAGAATATCTTCTCAACAGCATGAAACACAGTGAAATCCCCCACGCAAGCTCTTCTGTTCGGGCACGACCGGTGCTGTGAAATACCCTGAAGGACTTGTGCTTTTTCGGGGGGGAAATGCCGGGGTGGCCCGGGCGTTGCAGGGTTTGATGTTATAGAGGTGTTTCGTGGTTATGTCACTGCGTGCTATCCTTCACTGTTGCTTGGTCCATATTGTGTTGTACCTTGCGCTGTGCTAAGGAGCCTTGCGCTGTGCTTTTTTGCCCCTCTCTTCCCCTGCTTGGCGGGGCTGGGAGGGGGCTGTCGAGGTGGTTCTTTTGTACCCCTCTGGCATCCCTGTGTACGTCCCAGTCCGCCGGGCCCAGGTCCGGACTCGTTCTCGTCGACCTGTTGGCCTGGGTTAACCCCTTCTTGAGAACTGAAACACTTGTACTGCTGTATAGCCGGTGTATACCCGCAGTTGTGTTTCGGAGTTTTTTCTTGGGGGGGGGTTAAGGGAACAACCGCCTCCTGTTAAACTAAACATAGGGAGGTGGTTGGTTCCCCGGTGTGTTGATAGCGGAGTCGACTCTCGGGTTAGGCCGGGCTTGACCCCGTCTGCCTGCGAGTGTGCCCCCGCACCTTTCATGACGTCTGCCAATCATGTCAGCCTTCTCTGCCTCGGCATCTCTAGGGGGTCGGGTTTTTTTGTGGAGGCTGCGACGACATGGTGCACAGCATACCGAACGCCCCTTCCGCCAGGGTGCTGTTCTCAGCAGACCCCTTAGGCGCCTGTCTAGTCTGCAGTGCTCCGGGCACAGGTCGAGTTATGCTTTTGACCTGTTGCCTGGATTGAGGGATCAACCTCTTTGGGGGTTGTCTCCCCGGTGTGCTGCCTGGTCCCACTGTGTTGTGGGGGTGTAGCCTCTTTGGAGTGCTTCAGGGCTGTAGGGGGGAAGGGCCTGCTCTTGGATGGGCCCTGTCCGATACGCTGGCGATGTGGGGGGTGGTGTCACTAGTGACCGTCTGGTGTGGTCTCGATGCTGCGGCATCGTTGGCCTCACCAGGCCCCCTTTCCGGGGGGTCCTGACCCTCAGGCTGTTCCTGGGGCTGGGTCCTCCTTCGCGCTCCGCTGCTACGGCCTTGCCACGGGGTTGGGTTCTTGGCCTTGACCCCTTGTTGTTAGGGATTGTAACAGGTTTTTTTTCCCCTTCCCGTTCGTTCCCTAGTGGCATGTGGGATGCGCGCCTGTGTAATCGCGGGTTCTTCTGTGTGAAGGTAAGTCCCACGATCTGCTCACCCTGTGCGTTTGAGTTGCTAAACCCTCTTCGCAGTCGGATCCGATTCCCTCCCGTCCCCCTTTAGGGGGGTCCGGGGGCTCGGGTCCTCCCCGGTTCTGATGGTTGTGGGGGGCCTCAGCGGGTACATTTGTCGAGCTTCCGCTCTGCTCAGCTCTGTGTTCCACTACGAGCAGAGCGTAAGCTATACGATAATATAACGTACGGTTATCCTATAACCATAGTTATGAGTATAGCGAGCGCTCTGCTCGGACTCACTGAGGACCCCGTGGTCTTCGCCTTCGGTGGTGAAAGACTTGGGAAGGAGCTGTTAGTATGGCCACGTCCCCACTTATGTAGAGGAGCGGATGTGGGTGTGGCCAGGCGGATGGGTGTGACATTTTATTCAGAATTAGATTGAAAGGGATAAGGTTCCACTACGAGCAGAGCGCTCGCTATACTCATATAACTATGGTTATAGAATAACCATACGTTATGAAACGCAGGGAGAAATTACACAATGTTGGGTTTCGCCGGAGGTTCACCAGCCCCTGGAATCTTCTCGGCACATCCTAACAGCGCATCGGGCCTGTCCTGGGGTTCCTCATCTCGTGACAGCGGATCAAGGGACATCGCACGACGGTTAGCAGTCGAGCTACGTCGTGCACAGGTAGGCCTGCGTTGTCAGGCATTGATACTAGCATGGGTAGGGATGGGTATCGTTAGGATTTTATCGATACTACTACTCTTATCGATACTGCTTAACGGTTCGGTACTTTATCGATACTCTTATCGGTTCTTTTAGATTATTATTTAAATATATTTAAATTTAAAAAAAAATTATAAATTATTATTTGAACGGCTTAAGGCTATATCTGTACTTGATATTTGTTTGTTGTGTTGCATATTTGAAATAAACTTCAATCAAATCAAACCCCCCCCTCTTAAAAAACAAAAACCTGTGTTTAACCTGGCCATCTATAAAACATCATGCTAAAACTGTGAAACAAATGTCCTACTCCCCTAAAGAAAGAAATACATAGCAAACATGACTCAGTTATGCAATAGTGCTGCTGCTTTTTATTTTGTTAAAATCTTTTAGTTAATAAGACTACAAAATGACTACAACGATTTCACGACGTTTTCCTGTCCACGCCGGAAGTGCATCGGATACCTACCTTAACGTTAAATTTTCAACAACGGAACAGATTGTTGCTAATTAAACACTTCATGGAAACGGAGTAACGTTAACGCTATGTCGAGTTCATACGTGTAGTGTAGTATGAACTCGGCGAGTCGGCATAACGTTAACGTTAGTCAGTTTCAGTGTTGCTGGATGGTACTCTATTAGCTCCGTAGCTAACGTAGCTAGCCACGTTAACGTTAAATGTTCAACAACAGAACAGATTGCTGCTAATTAAACACTTCATGGAAACGGATTAACGTTATCGCTATGTCGAGTTCATAAGTGTAGTGTAGTATGAACTCGGCGAGTCGGCATAACGTTAACGTTGTTGCTGGATGGTACACTCTATTAGCTCCGTAGCTAACGTAGCTAGCCACGTTAACGTTAAATTTTCAACAACAGATTGCTGCTAATTAAACACTTCATGGAAACGGAGTAACGTTAACGCTATGTCGAGTTCATACGTGTAGTGTAGTATGAACTCGGCATAACGTTAACGTTAGAGTGTACCATCCAGCAACACTGAAACTGACTATTAGCTCCGTAGCTAACGTAGCTAGCCACGGACAGGCACCTCCAGTCGCTACCCGTGTATGTGTGAGTGTGAGCGGCTCGCGACAAGTGTGTGTAATGGCTTGCTGCGGCTCGCTTCTCGTGCAGAGACAGAGAGAGGAGAGATAGTTTGCAACGTTTAAATTCCTGGAAAAAAAAACCTCATAATAATAATACTTTCTCGAGTATCGATAGCAGTACCGATAACGTCGGAGCTTATTAATACTCCGGTTTTTTCTAATTCAGTACCGGTTCCCGTTTAGAACCGGGGTCCGGGGGGCATCCCTAAGCATGAGTAATACTGCTGGTTGTCCCGTGAGACAGCCGTGTGATGTATTGGCGCGAGGGGCAGGATATTTGGGAAGACATGGTCGTCATGACTCTGTTTTGGGTGTTTTCCCAACTATCCTAGTGCGCACGGCTAATGCTAATGCTACAATGCTGGGTCTCCGTTCTTTGTTCCCCGTCGAGGGCTGTCTTTACTAAAAGGTCTTCCCTCCTCTTAACCATTCATGCTGACGGTCAATCGGTGTCTAATGTTGGGGGTTTAACGGGGCTTGTTTACCATTTTCATGGGTGGATGGGCTGAGGCTCAGGGCTGGTGTGCTTTTTGTGAATCTATAAATTGTGTGCGGGACTGGTGTTTTCTCTGGTCTGCATACCCTTAACAATTGTGTGTATGCGCTAGCCCATTCTGCAGTGTGTTAGTGGAGTTTTCGTTCATTTATTCATTTACCCCTTCATGGGTGCACACTAGTGGTCTGCAAGGGCCTTGAAATGAAGCCTGTGCCCTGCCCGAGCCCGTGAACTTCAGGCCCTCCCCGAAAATAACTGTAAATAATATTTTAAGCCCTAGCCCGCGTGAAAACCCGGAAAAAAAATATTATTATTATTATTAAAATATATATTTTTTTTGTATTTGTTTTAAATATTCGAAACACGGTTTTATATGAACTTAATAAATAAACAAAAACGAAAATGTCCAATAGGTCTAACTAAATAACACATATCATGCTGAAAACTAACAACATTCTATAGCACGGCAGCCTCGTAAAACGTATTGAAGGCTATAGAATCTTCTTTGACACACACACACACACACACACACACACACACACACACACACACACACACACACACACACACACACACACACACACACACACACACACACACGACACAATAGCCTACTCAGTCACTATACAAACAAACAGAAAACAGATTTCGAGCAGAGCAACATAATGAAAAAGCACAACAAAACAGGGCAGCAGCGACCCAGCAAATAATAAACATCACTCACCACTTCGCTGTTGACGTCAGCAACGCGTTGAACAACGTTAACAAAACTTCGCCAACCGGCTACATACATCCAAGAACAAATTAAAACGTTCGCCAACTGGCTATATTCCAACACAACCAATCGAGTTGTCCCCTGAGTTCTCCCTGCGCGCTGCGGTAATTACATCCAAATGTTTCTCTGATGACAGCTTGCGCGAAAGAGAAAACGAAACTTAAAGAAAACGAAGGTTATCCTATAACCCTAGTTATATGAAAAAAAAAAAAAAAAAAAAACAACAAAAAAAAAATTTAAAACGCCGGTGCCCGGGCCCGGCCGAGCCCGAATTATTTATTAAAAAAAAAGAAACTACCCAGCCCGAACCCGCCGGGCCGGGCCCCATCGGGCCTGGGCAAGGTTGCAGTGCACTAGTGCACACCACAGTGGAGGTTGCTGCATGCCTACTGGTGAGGCAGTGCTTCACTAGTAGTAGTCTTTTGTCTGCAGCCACCACTGGTGCTCCGTGCTTGTGAAGCAGGTGGCATCAGTCCTTTGCCTCTGACATGGTGGAATGGTGTCCCGCCCGGCCGACGCCATGAGGCGAGTTGGCCCGGCAGGTGGCTGGTGGGCTGTTAAAGCCTATACCACCGCGTTATAGAATTAGCAGCGACTAGCAACATTGTTCGAATTGCTGTTTTTTCGGTCAAAAATGGTGTCTGGTGGTGCGGCCTTAGGGCCAGCCAATGTCGAAACATCGCGCAAGGTTTTGAGGTTATTAGCTTTTGACCTAGCCGCAAGCTGTAACCGCAGGGAGGGCTAGGATGCTGTCAACGCTTGTTTACAGACATCTTTGGTTGGATCAGTCTCCCCTTGAGGAGGAGAGAAGGTTTTTCCCTCCTCAGGGCTCCCCTCTCCGCAGAGGGACTTTGGTCTTTCCGCAGGAGCGCGGGCGGTATTTGACCTAGGCCCCACACCGCCTCACACAGCGCAACCAGAGGTGAGGGCGCGGCCTCGCCAGCGGCTGTGGCGAGGCCCCCAACCAGCGGCCATGTTTCCCCCGCCTGAGGTACCCTGGACACAAAGACAACAGGTGATCACAAGGCCGACAGCCTTGGCGGCCGAGGGATCGGCCACATTAGATGAGCACGCCCTAAAAAAACATTGCCGTCTAGCTCGCTCTCCTGTCACCCCCCCCCCCCCCCCCCCCCCAACACCAGCGGGATACGGGCTCTGATTTGTTCCCTTTGGCTGCGTGCCTTCAGTGAAGCACGAGCGGCCCCACGTTTCGCTTCTCATGACACCCAGTTGCTGGCTAGGCCTGGGTCTATCCGTGAGAATGCTGTGCTGTCAAGCGGCTCCCACGCCACATGTTCTGCGTCTGTGTTTGGTGAGCCTGGTGTTGTGTCTGTCAACGACGAAGGTTGTCAGCAGGGGAACTCGAGGCCCAGGGCGTCGCAGCGTGAGTTCCCCCAGCTCCGCCCTCGCCAGGCCGGGTATCACGTTAGTGCCTCCCACGGCCGGAAGACCGGCGGTGGTCAGTCAGGCGCGCGTGATTTGGGTGGTAGTAATATCACTGCAGGGCTACGGTGTGTAGGAACCCACCCTATCGGGCAGTGTGGGGACCTCACGCCTTGCATTTCCAGCTGTAGAACAGATCCTCAGCAATCCATGCCGGGGAGGTGTTCAGCCGGTGAGTTTTTGTCACCCAGTGTGATGTCAGCTTCCCCCGTATCAAACCGGCCCTTTCTGTCGGGGTCCCCCCTTGGGTGCGATTGCCTCGTTGGTAGTGTCAGGGTGCGATATCCCAGCTCCACGAGACGCCCTGCTTGCGCGGTTGGCGAGTCCAGGGTTGGCAACGCACAGCGGGTGGGACCGGGCCGCCTATCTACGGTTCCTGGCGGACCAGCGCCAAGTGGCGGCGGGTGCGCTTGGGATTATCATCACATATGGCTACAGCAGTGCCATATGTCGAGGTGGATGGAGAGAACGCTGAGGCGGGGACTTGTGTTGCAGTTTGCACAACCCCACCCTCCGTTTTCAGGTTTGGTACAGACCCTATTGTCAGGGTCAACAGCAGTGACAGCTCTGGCCGACGAGATCCAATCTTTGTTGGCGAAGCAAGCCATCGTCGTGATCCCAAAGGAGGACGCGATGTGTGGCGTTTTCTCCCGGTATTCTCTGGTGCCCGAGAAATCGGGGGGGGGGGGGTGTCAGACCCATACTGGACCTGTCCCATGGAAGGTTCAGAATGTTGACCGTCTCCCACGCTGTCAGGTGGGGGACTGGTTCACCTCCATAGACCTGTAGGATGCGTATTCGCATCCTGATCTTCCATCCTAGGGCTTACCTACGCTTCCTTTGCAGGGCTTAGCGTACGGCTACCAGAGGCTGCCATTTCGCTACTCTCTGGCTCCCCGCATCTTCACCAAGTGCGTGGAGACCGCGCTGGGGCCTCTGCGTCGTCGGGGTTATGAATTGTATTCTGCCCTGGATGACGTTCTGGTCCTTGGCCGGTCAGGGTAGATCGCCAGGTCTCATACCAGGCAGGTGGTGTCTCACCAGCCTGGGTTTTGCTGTAGACTGGAAGTAGGGTTCTCCTCTTCCCAGTCAACGGGTGGAGTACTTGGGCTTTTTCTAAGCTCAAGGTCTATATGGGCATCCCTCTCGGAGCGGCGGCGAGTGGTTGGTTCTCGGCGCGCTCGGGAGGTTCCGTCCTAGGACGGTTGCGGCGCTGTCCGTGATGCGCCTGCTGCTGGCGTCCCTCTTGGCCTCCTTTTCATGAGGAGGATACAGAGGTGGTTTTTTCCAGTATGGAAATGGACCCGGTGTGAGACATGTGGAAGCGGCTGAAGGTTCCCATGTCAGTACTGGGGGACCTCGTCTTCTGGGGAGGGTCTGGTGCCCTCACCTGCGGGGTCCCCGTGGGCAGCAGGCTGTTGCACGTCACGGTCATCACCGACGCCTCCCTCATGGGATGGGGGGGGGGCGTGTCGGGCCAACGCAGTAGGGGGCAGCTGGCAAGACCATGCTGCCCGGTCTGTGCTACATTCAATGTGTTGGAATTGAAGGCAGTCCTTCTGGTCCTCAAACGGCTCGACCACCTTGTGGTGGGCAAGCATGTTTTGGTCAGGACGGACAACACAACGTCAGCATTGTATATTGTCAGACAGGGAGGAGTGCACTGTGGGTGAGCTGCGGTAGAGGACGGAGCGCGCGTGTACCAGATAGCATTAACCACAGAATAGTCAAGACGCATTCCCACCAGATTCACACTGTCAGCAGCCAAGCCTAGAGGCTGCCCCAGAACCGGAGGCAGAACAGAGTTCCGCGTGCCTGAGAGAGAGCCCGCGGTGACCACGGAACAGGCCACGGCGGGGTCACCAAGAGCTGAATCAGGGCCAGGGACCACACAGCTGAGTCCTGGCCCGGCGCGACCAGGACCAAGTCCCGCGCTCCCAACGTACCCGCCCCAACAGCTGAGCTATCAGGTGTAAGGGGGGGAATGCGTACAGAATCCCGGACAGCCACGGAATCGGTCCCAGACCTGCCCGACTATGTCCGGACGTAGTCCCCACTCGTCAGGGTGAGGACCGCCCCGCGACATCACACCTGCACCCACATTCTCCCTGCCGGGGATGTGGAGAGCCCTCAGGCAGAGCAGATGGAGAACGCCCATAGCCAGAGCCCGACCGCCGCCCGGTGTGTGGGAGTGGCGTATGGTCGAGTGTGGGGGCGGAACATTGTTCACCCACCCTCTCGTGGAACATTCCTGCTTGGCACTCTGCGTCTCAAGCCTGTGGAACGTTCTCTGTCTCCGAGTGGGACCTCCAACTGGTCCTGTTGTCGGAGGCCCCGTTTGAGCCTCTTGAGCAGGCGCCATTGGATCTGCTGTCTTGGAGACCGCGTTCTTTTTGGCCATCACCTCCGCTAAACGCGTGGGTGAGCTGTGTGCTCTCTCGGTGCGGCCTGAGTGCCTGTCTATTCGGCCGATAGCGGTGTGACTCTGAGGCCTAATCCAGTCTGCGTGCCAAAGAATATCCGGAGCTCTTTCGCTCCAGGGATATTGTGGTTCAGGCGTTTGTCCGCCTCCTCACGCTAGTGAGCTGGAGGCGGGCCTTCACCTGTCGTGTCCTGTCCGTGCACTGGGGGTTTACCTCAGGACTCGGGCTCTCAGGGCTTCCGTTCAACTGTTTGTTTGTTACGGTGGCCCTTGCGCGGGTAAGGCGCTGTTCAAGCAGCACCTGTCACATTGGTTGTGCGGGGGCGTTGCCTTCTGCTGCACGTTGGCTGGACAGGTCCCCCCTCGGGCTGCTGCCCTGTTAGGGGGGGCCTCGGTGGAGGACATCTGTGCTGCGGCCTCCTGGTCCTCCCCGGGTCCCTTCGTTAAGTTTGACCTCGTGGACATGACTGGGAGATCTGTCTCCCAGGCGGTTCTGAGGTCTGGGACCTCTCCTGCGTCCCGCCATTTGGTGGGCTAGCAGGGGTGTGTAGGTGTGTGCCACGGGGTGATGTGCACACGTGGTCCTGCCTGTGCTGTGCATTTTTCAGGTGTCTCTGGTTCCCCCTTTTTTGCACTTTGGTGGAGTTGACTGCCTCCCTCCCTTCGTTAGGACGGGCGGGGTGACGGGACTCCCCTCCTCCCTGGATTGGCGCCCTGAGGTCCCTTGGTTGGGTTTTCAGTGTTGGAAACTTTTTCCGAGGAAGGTAGAGTGTGACCATGTCCGGCGTCTTATAGCAGGACGCGGGGCGTGGCCTGGTCACGTGCATGTGAGTGCAATTGTTTGTTTGTGAGCACAGTAGGTGCTAGGAGATAAGAGATATCTCATAATGGCAAAGAGCGAGACGCTCAGCCAGTATTCATATAACTAGGTTATAGGATAACCTTTTGTTCTGGTCAGGCACTTCAAGGTGCCTGACCAGACTTTTACCAAAAAAAGTCAAGGCCTGGAATTCCTTGAAAACAGACGATATTTTTTTACAAGGTGCTTAAAAAGTTCTTGAAATTCAAATCAACCATTCGCATTGAAAGTTTTGTTCATCCATGATAAAATTGTTCTGAATCAAGAATTTATTTTTTTTATTTAAAGTGTAACTAATTGTCGGAAATTGGGTTTAAGCCATACATATTGGCTCAGATTTTTTTTTTCTATAAAAACAGCGTTTAAAAGTGAATTGTATCCTTTTAAATGCCCTAAATGAAAAATAGTGCTTAGGAAAGTCCTTGAATTTCATTTTGCAATGTCTGTGGGAACCCTGTGTGAAATCCATAAACAGCTACAGTCTCATTTCTAGAGCATAAAATGTGCATGGCACAAATGAAAACTGCCCAAAGGAGTCTTGTTTGAAGACATTTTGGAGAAATGTATTATATTATTATTATTCGTTTTTCTCGCCATGTTTTAACAATGTGCAGTTACCTCGTAACGGCCACAAGGTGTCAGTCTTCCATAGTACAGTTTTTTAATATCTCATATCAATTTGGGTAATAAGCTGTGAATCTAAGCAGATGCACTGTGTTTCAGTGAGCGGAGTGACAGTGCTGTGGACGGCCTGGGTGAAGCACAGAACACCAGGCTGGGTAACAACGCTGGGCTGGTCAGTAATCATCATCATCTACCAAATCTGCTGGGAAGAATTCACAAAGATTGTTTACTAACTCTGTATTTAGAGTAAATCACCCTCATTTATCATGACATCACTGAAACCACATCTCACCTCACATCACCTCACATCTGACCTCACATCTCATCTCACCTCACATCTCATCTCACATCTCACCTCACATCTCACCTCACATCTCACCTCACCTCACATCTCACCTCACATCTCATCTCACCTCACATCTCATCTCACATCTCACCTCACATCTCATCTCACCTCACATCTCATCTCACCTCACATCTCATCTCACCTCACACCTCACATCTCACCTCACATCTCATCTCACCTCACATCTCATCTCACACCTCACCTCACATCTCACCTCACATCTCATCTCACATCACATCTCATCTCACACCTCCTCACATCTCACCTCACATCTCACCTCACATCTCACCTCACATCTCACCTCACCTCACATCTCATCTCACATCTCACCTCACATCTCATCTCACCTCACATCACATCTCACACCTCATCTCACATCTCACCTCACACCTCACCTCACATCTCATCTCACCTCACATCTCACCTCACACCTCATCTCACCTCACACCTCACATCTCACCTCACATCTCACCTCACATCTCATCTCACCTCACATCTCATCTCACCTCACATCTCACATCTCACCTCACATCTCACCTCACATCTCATCTCACCTCACATCTCATCTCACCTCACACCTCACATCTCACCTCACATCTCACCTCACATCTCATCTCACCTCACATCTCATCTCACCTCACATCTCACCTCACATCTCACCTCACATCTCATCTCACCTCACATCTCACCTCACATCTCACACATCGCATCTCACCTCACACCTCACACCTCACATCTCACCTCACATCTCACCTCACATCTCATCTCACATCTCACCTCACATCTAAATGGTAAATGGCTGCATTTATATAACAGCTTTTATCCAAAGCGCTTTACAATTTGTTCCTCACATTTTTACTAGGGGTGGGAATAACCAGTTTCATCACGATACAATACGATATCGATTATTCAGACAATGATACGATATTTGCCGATATCACAAAGTCTGCCACAATACGATACGATTCGAATCGGGTGCCTGTGATCGATATGAGACGAGTATATTATATGCCCATGTAACACAATAAGTAACATTTAGATCAACTCAAAAAAGGCAACGGAAATATCATTTGACATTTTTATTTTTGAGCTCTTCCAGACATTTAAAGAAATATCAAACAATCTATTGTTTTTAATACAAATATACCTCCTGTTCACTGTAAAGTGCCACGTTTTGATATATTGAGCTTTGAACTTTAAGTAAATGTTTTTGGAACTTGCAACACGCAACCTAAAACCCCTTCCTCTCCCAAACCGTTTCTACAATTGTTTTATGTTGCATGATGATCATGAATACATTTATTATGTATTGTATTTTTAATGTTTAAATATCAACATTATCTGTCCATCCTCAGTACATTTACTATCAATATAATATACTCGTCTGACTTTTTGGGTCTGAACACACACGCACACACACAAAAATGGAGAATGCCTGCCCCTCCCCCCCCCCCCCCCAGTCCCTACTCTGCTGTTCTCTCTGTCTATGGCTCTGATTAGCTTGTTAGCTTATGCTAACGTAATGTACATTTTCTGTCTTTAACGCGACGTGGGCAGGCATGCGTTGTTCATGGCACGGGGTACCACGGTGTGGGACCTCACTCGCTATTTGCATATCAATAGCTCCGGTCGTCAGGTGTGTTAAATACGTTCTCAGACACATTCACACCTAACCTTGTTGTGAAGACGTGTTACATTCCATTCGTAGAGGCAATTAGGCACTGTCTTTAGTCTGTGCCCAAGCGAGGGGACATTAAATGCGCATTCGCGGGAGCGCGCGCACGCGCAGGGAGCGCGCGTGCACGTGGTGCGTGTCACCCCAGATGATTTCAATAACGCACCACTGGACGTGGGCATAAAGGAACGGCGAGGATTGCAAAGCATGTTAGATGCATTTGACCCGTTGCGGAATAAAACAGCAGGGACTTGGTTTGGGTCGCAAATTAGGCACACTGGCCTTGCTCTGTTGCAATGTCCGCGGGCCGCCACAGTCTAGGTCATTAATGGGAAACCCTGGGTTAACCTTCTGTAGTGTGGTCGTGAAAGGGTTAACTGTCCACTGTCTGTGTGTGTGAAGGACGGCACCCCCGGCTCCTCCCCCCGCAGCGCCTCCCCGCAGTTAGACTGGATGATAGGCCGAGGAATGGTGGGTCTGTCCGTCGCTGCATCACAACTGTGCCGCCCGCCGCTGTTCTCATCGCTGTGCTGATTTTTTTTTTTACGTTGGTGCTTTCTTTTACTTTTTCTTGGTGTTATGGACCCTTTGCCTGTGGCCTGGATATCTGTTTGTGTCTTGGGTTTTTTGGGTTTGGTGCTTGACGGTGTGATGTTCTTTTGGGTTTGGTGCTTGACGGTGTGATGTTCTTTTTGGTTTGGTTGGTTGACGGTGTGATGTTCTTTTGGGTTTGGTTGGTTGACGGTATGATGTTCTTTTGGGTTTGGTTGGTTGATGGTGTGATGTTCTTTTGGGTTTGGTTGGTTGACGGTGTGATGTTCTTTTGGGTTTGGTTGGTTGACAGTGTGATGTTCTTTTGGGTTTGGTGCTTGACGGTGTGATGTTCTTTTGGGTTTGGTGCTTGACGGTGTGATGTTCTTTTTGGGTTTGGTTGGTTGACGGTGTGATGTTCTTTTTGGGTTTGGTTGGTTGACGGTGTGATGTTCTTTTTGGTTTGGTTGGTTGATGGTGTGATGTTCTTTTGGGTTTGGTTGGTTGACGGTGTGATGTTCTTTTGGGTTTGGTTGGTTGATGGTGTGATGTTCTTTTGGGTTTGGTTGGTTGACGGTGTGATGTTCTTTTGGGTTTGGTGGCTCAAGAACGCAAAACACTTTAACTGCTGGTCTTATGGTGGTTGTTTTCATGCATGCTCTCTCTGTCCAGGCGGTGTCTGTTCGTGCTTCCGCGTTCGCGTTTTCCGCTCTGATTGGCCACTGACCTACGCTAGTTTTGCCGACGCCGGTATGAGCGTAGAAATAATGCGTGGAGAGCGGAGAGCGAGCCTCGCACACACGCACTTTGAAATGGGTATCACAGTAGTACGCCCTACTGTAGAACATGACATATTAGCATGACATCTGATTTATTAATGCCAATACTAGGGACAAACGCAATTGGCACAAGTGTAAATCATGCATTAGTCACTCAGTTTTAACATCCGTCGACTTAGCTCACCTTGTTCGTCTGCTGGCTGTGGAGCCTATGGTCTCAAGTTCAAATCATCTTGGTTCAAGTATTTTTTTTACGTTTAATTAATTGATCCACTCTGGTTGGATGGTGTGTATGTATATGTATGTATTTGTATGTATACATTTGAATCGAATCTCATTTTGAAATCGCTACGCTGCCTATGGACACGACAGTGGCGCGTCAGACAGCTTCGAATGTATTGTCATTATACAGCACAATACATACATATACATACACACCATCCAACCAGAGTGGATAAATTAATTAAACGTAAAAAAAAAGAAAAAAAACTTGAACCAAGAGTGATTTGAACGTGTGACCATAGGCTCCACAGCCAGCAGACGAATGAGGTGAGCTAAGTTGGCGGATGTTAAAACTGAGTGACTAATCCATGATTTACACTTGTGCCAATTGCGTTTGTCCCTAGTATTGGCATTAATAAATCAGATGTCATGCTAATATGTCATGTTCTACAGTAGGGCGTACTACTGTGATACCCATTTCAAAGTGCGTGTGTGCGAGGC